>NW_026857745.1:0-248525 GCF_026571515.1 Ruditapes philippinarum
TGTTTAATGACTCCGTGTAATATTCATTATTTCATCCCATGAAATAATTAAAGTCGCTTTATTTGAAAACAAAAATATTGACATTCGCCGAATGCTTGACAACATTTGTCGACCATTTTAGCGTAGTTATGTTTTTTACAAAATGTTTTGATAGTGTATGTTTATTATGAACTTTTTTATTGAGTGTTTAAAATGAAGGTAAGAAATTTATTAAAGATCCTGTATGTTGCAATTAATGTTGCCACCACCCTCAAGTGAAATTTTATATATGTATATAATTATGCTTCTAAAAAAATTTCCAAACACCGAAGAAAATTTAAAATGTGTACTGCAAATATTTGTGCACATTATATGCAATCATTAAAATATATGCATTCATTTCTCATTGCAAAATTTGATTTAAACTTAATAGAAAATTTCTTAATTATCTCCCTTTATTAACATTAATTGTAAATTAGGTAATACATTTACAAATAATGCTTTTGAAACTTACAATATTGATAAATCTTCATTTGAGCATTATTTTTTTGATATAAAACCACAAAAAAAAAATACAAGACCTGTAAGATAATAGAGATGACTGACAACAAAAAGGGTGTTTTTTTCAACTTTAGAAACCGACGTTCCCTCTATAAATTCTATAGACAAAAACCGATGATCAAAATGAATTTCAGGAAAGTTAACTATCCCCTTTAATAATTTGATCGAGACCGACACTAATCACAGCAGTTATTGTAGCTGACATTGTATTATAACCTTTCAAAACGAATTTCAAAGTGTTTAATGGAGGTATGAGGAAGTATATTTGTAGCTCAGGAACCGCAAAAGCGATATCATAATCTGTAGACCTCAACTCTTGAATGTCATCAAAATTGTAACAAATCTGGGCCAAGTGTTTTAAAGTGAAATGTGTTGTGTTAAACGACGAGTGAATAATGTAGATAGTGTAAATATTCATACATATATAAAAGTGAAATTCGTCAAGCTATAAGTTGTGTAATTAAAACACTTTTAAACCGATTTGTTTTTAAATGTTTATTATGTTTTATTTAGAAAATATAACATCCTAAATATTAATATGAAAAAACCCAACAAACGTTATTTGCATATTTCCTTATCTGCGAATGATACACGCGCGTACAGTTACTGTTATTGGCGACGCCGGTGAGCGGCGTCGTCTATTATGGAACGCTTTTTATTTTTGCCTATGGAAGGAGCTGTTATTATTAGCAGTTAATTTCATGTTGTGTAAATTAGTTTTATTTTGATTCGTAAAAATCAAGTAAACAAATGTGTTGTTATATTTGTATTTAATAACTTTATGTAAAAAGCATGTGCAATGTGATATTATTTTCACGAAATTGCGGGTTAAGTTTAAAAGCTTGTCCCTTAGTTTTAATTTACAATACTAAAACCCGGATTTCGAATATCGTTGTGGTCTAGATTGAGGCCGTATCATTTATACATTTTCAAAATTTTCCTACAAGAAGAAAGTTCACCTGCAATTGAGTATAAGGATAGGTAATGGAACTGTTGTAAACGATTATCCTATTGACTTTATCCTTATTACATTTATCTGTTTGGTTGTTTTTACAAAGTGTACCAGTATCCGGATGTTGAAAGTTATCCGATTTTCTGCAATTACTGCTGACACATGGCCATCTATTTTTTTATGAATACTTTACCATTAATTTGCATGGCTTGATTAAATTGAACCTGCAACATTTCATAATTTTGCTGTTTATCGTGTTCTTTTGGGTTTCAGGTTTTCTTTATTTTAAGGGGAAGTAACTTATGTTTTACTAAATTATTTGTTCTTTTCTGTCTATCTTAGGTATTACTTATAATACTATTTTTGTTGTATATAATTCACCAGTTGTAAGGTCATCAAAAGCATGTTAATGTTAATGTTAGGATTTCATATTTTATTTAATATAAACTGGGAATTATTAATGTTATGTGCATGTACATGTATATCTTAGACAGTAGTATATTGATATGTTGAGACTTATAATTTTTCTGCATTTAAAGAGATACAGTTATGTCATTATTATTAAAGGGATGAGACTTTTAAAGTTATAAATGATAAAACATGTATTGATTGAAAATGTCCTTAAACTTGGATCAAGCAAATATAATTAATAAAGTCTCAAAAAATCATATTCTGAATAGTTATTCTATTTTTTTTTTTCTAACATGTGCATAGTTTGAAAAAAGGACAGCTTCTGTCTTATCTATTTGTAATGAAGAGACACCGGTCTCAACCTCCAGGTCTCCTGAGTCAACGCGACAACAGACTGTACATAGAGTAGATTGTTACTTGCCCTTGAATAAATTTGTGCACTAAATTTATAGTGGGTGATTTGTGCCACATGAAAACCAACATAGTACAAAAAAGTAACTGGGCGCCAGATGAAAACATGAAAATACAATCTACCACAAAGTGGTTTGTTTGTTGCATTTTCATGTTTTTGCCCGGTGCCCTTGATGCAAAATACAAATCAGCCTTCATAAAATTTCTTATGTTGGTCACAGGTTAATGAGTTCTGGTCAAGCTCAAAGTTTTTCTCATCCTATGACTGCATATAAGCATGAGTTCAATTTCCTATGCTCTGTAACATAAGAAATTCACGAACACAAATCGATATAGTGGGGAAATATGTTGTGGTTTAGAACTGTTTCATTATTAAAGAGAAAATGTGTAGCAGGACGGATAGCTCAGTTTGGTCTTCTGAAAGTCTTGGGTTTGAGTCATGGTCAGGCAGTTTCAGTCAGGGTTTAGAAGTGGTTTTTCAATTGACACATGTTTGATTCATTTAACAGATTGCATTATTTGAAATGGACAAAGGCAGTATTGCATGATACTTTTAGATCTACAAAGGGCATTTGATACAGTTGAACACACTATCCTGCACATGAAGAAGTTGTTTTTCTTCTTCATGAAACTTCAAGCATCTGCCATATATAATGACATTCTTACATGGTTTAAGTCTTATCTCTTATAGTAGCTGGTTGATGTGGCTGGTACTTATTCTACTACTGCTCTGAGTACCTATGCTGTCCCCCTGATGTTCATTTTAGGTCCTCTTTTATGTCTAATATATGTCAATTACATGTCTTCAACCCTAAGCAATAAGCTTTTATTATAATGCACAGGCACGAGTATCAGACCTTGGATGAAAAAATATGGCCAGATTGATAAAAAAACCTGTGTTCATCTTAAAAGTGTCAACAACCAAAATAAAATGTAAATAATGACCCCCTTTAAAAATATACTTCAAGTTGATAGTATATTTTTAAAGGGGATCATTATTTACATTTTTTGTTTTGGTTTTTATAAACACAGTTTTTTTTATCAATCTGGTCATCTGGTCATATTTTTTCTTCCCAGGTCCGATACTCGTGCCAGTGATTATATGCTGATGACTCAGGAATCCTTGTGTCTCATAAATTAAATCTGAAGAAATTCTTTCTTATAACATGAGTCTTATAAGATTGCTTAATTGACTATAAATTGCCTTTGCATCTTGGCAAGACAAAGTCTATTCTTTTTTGGTTTAAGTTTCAACTTAACCTGGCCCTAGCCTCCAGGTCACATGTAATGGTACTGCTATAAAGTACACATCTTTTGTTAAGTATTTAGGTGCAAATCTGGATCAAATTCTTTTGGCGTCGCCCTTTGATGCTTTGCATCAATGCTTTTCTTGTTATCCTTAAAAAGCTTAAAATATCGGCATATTATTTAATTTTATCCATGAAATATGGTGCTATATCAGTCAAATATATTTTCATATTTTTTAAAAATATATATGAAATATAAATATGAAAGTGGGCGGAGTCAAAACTCATATTTATTTTAAGGGACTTCTTTCGCCATTTTGTTTGAAAAATCTGAGAAATACAAAACAACTTTTTGTTGAATTTTGCTTTGAAAACTATCTAGAATGATAGAAAATGGTCTAACTAAGAAAATAAATCCGAACACCAATATCTTTAATTCAGTTATTAACGCTGTACAGACGTTTAAACAGTTGTTTACATGACGTCACAAGGTAGCGCCAAATATCGCGTGCAAGACAAGACGTAATAACATATTGCTGCGCGCTGTACAATTGCAGTTGCGTAGCAAGCAATAGGTTTCGTAACCATTTATCTTTGATAATGAAATTAAATAAAAAGGTTATTTTTTCGTTTTTCGTGAAATATGGTATATATTTTCACTCAACATGATAAAATGCCACATATTTTCACTCGCCGTCCCGGCTCGTGAAAATATGTGGCATTTTATCATGTTTCGTGAAAATATATTCCATATTTCACTCAAACGAAAAAATATCCTCTTACTATTTTATTCTAAGACTAGAAATATTTATTATTATATTATATATTATATTAAAATTACTCATGTTTGTTGAAAAACAGAAACAGTATATCCTGTAACTTTTTGCAGAGCCGCACATTTACTCAGAATAACGTTTATGAAAATTATGTCACAAGCCATAGCTTTATATCTTTTTTGAATGTGCTATTACATGTATCACACTGATAAAACGGAAGGAAACAAACTTTTTTTAGTCAGTGACATTAAATATGTGTGCAACGCATTATCCATTGATGAATTTAAAAACAGCAAAAACACGTCTCTTAAACTACTGCTTAGCTACTGTTTTGATTTGTATCCTTTAGCAAAAAGAGATATAGGTCCTCCAACGACGTCAGTGTAACAGTAAAAGGGTCCCATGAAAGATTATAATTCTTTCCTGAAAGAAATCATATATTTCTTGATTTTATTATCTAAAAAGGGGTTTTATATATTATAATCACTGTATGAGAAAATTACTAGGTGATTTACGCGATCCATCTATATATATTGGATCTTGCGTTAAAATTGTATAGTGATGCGAAGAGATTGATTCATACATCAGAAATTATATGTTTGTTTTACATATGCAATAAATGTATATATATTCATTATGGAGAACTGTGATTTGGTACCCTAGTGTTTATGCATAGTTGTATAATTGTTTGTGATTCTACGCAATAAGTCATTGTTAACCCGAACCATTTTATGTCTACATATTAACATCAACATGTTGCATTTTTTCAAGCTGACCTGTCGATATATTGGTAAGTCCGGCAGAAAAAAGATCGTAACGATATTCTGTCAAAATACATGTTGACTTGCCGATGTTGAGACTTTGTCTGAAGTGTTAGATGCGTTTAATGACTACAATTTTATAAATAGTAAGATTATTGACATTATAACTGCATAGTGTAGGAACAGATGTTTTCAATCGACATCGTTTTATTTAGGTAAATGTGAACCGATGTGGCCTCTATATCTAAAAGACATTATCACACTGACAAACGTAGCTAACAACCCTTAAAAAGTTTAAGTGTTCTATCATTCCAATCATAATTGACTTTAAAATAACAATGGAATGTGAAAATTATCATTTATATTGTTTAAACAAATGAATATTGACTGTAATTTTCTGAACCTTGACTTTTGGATGCTACAAAAGGCCAAATTCTATGGGTTATTTCTTAATGAACATGACACTTATCTCATAGATGATATATGCAGTAAAAGTAAAAGCATCTATCAATGAAGAACTTTATCTGATGGATTTAATATGTCACTAAACATTTTACTCACTGAGTCAATATGTCAAAATTATATTATTCATATACTATTAGATACCGTTTAAAAAATTTGAATTCAATACTTCTTAGATTAGAGTTTTGCTAAACTAACTTTTAATTATAGAAAACAAATCCAGATTTTATCAGCAGATATTGCATAAGATATTAAATGAACTTAAATTAAACTTTAATTAACATCTTACACACGGAACTTGTTACAGTTTAGAGCGTTAAATGATTAAAGCTATAATTATCAGAGCGTTTTAAAATTTGTTGACGGAGTAAAAAATAAAAATAATAAAACGAACATAACAAAAACAAGACATGAATAAAAAAAACAAACAAACAAAAAGCAAAACAAAAAAACAACATCATACTTTTAAAGACATAATATTTTAATGTGTTATGTTTATCTTTGAAAAAAAAAACATATGCAATATCATGGTATTGTTTCCGCAGGTCGGTCCGTTATTTAACTGCACTCAGGTAAGTTGTGTAAATGAATTTCAATGACAATTGCGCTTGAATGACGTCAGTGAATAGCCCTTTTCTTATCATTTCCTGAAACAAATAACAGTGGTAATGGAAGACTGGTTTAACATCGGCAAATAATCTCAAGTAAAAACATCCTAAAGACTTCGTGTTCAATATCGTTTTGCTTTTGCTATGAAACAATTTACACATTTAATTAAAATGATGACAATATTTCAAGTCAGACTAAATGAAGATTTCCGTTTTAGATTCAGCTGCATTGCAATATATTATATATTATTGTCCAATGTTTTGTCATTGCTAGTACGTATATACGTAGATTACTTCTGTCCTTAAGAAAAAAATCCAGTTAGAGAAAGCCAATCATCTGTAAAGCAAGTGACGACTTAATCAAGCAGTTTTTAAACGTTTTTAAAGTTTGAAAATAAATTGATGGTTATTATTTTTATAATAGTAAAATTACCGTGTACATGTTATTAACCTCTTATATGTTATTGACATATATCATGTTGTGCAACTTGATGACAATGAATGAGTGTGAATACATTTTGCAAATCATTTAATGCACGCAAACCTTCCTCTCATCAGGACGCTAGGAAATATAAACATGTTATAAAAAATGCACGCGCATATATCATTGAACGGATATTCATTACGCTCTTAATTATAAATATAATGATTAATGGTCACGTATTCGTCATATTATTTCTTTGGAAAGGCCAATTCTACGATTAGCAGACTCGCATGCAATATCTTGTATACTCCCTATAGAAAACTGCACAAATTTATAGTCGGAAACATCAAGGCATATCATTTTGTTAACAAATAAAACAAAACAACCTGAAGTGCAACTGCAACGGAATAAAGGAGTCTCCTGTGACTCATAGACTTCTGTAGTTTAAAGCCGGTCAGAACTGCTATATTTCAATTCAAACATTAGACGGCAGGTCTTAAATATATTGACTTGTCACAAAGAATTGTGTAAACCTTTTAGTACTTTCTCATACCAATATTTAAATTAATTCAAGGAGATAACATAGAGAAAATTGATATATTGTACTCTCTGATAGCATGAATGTGCGTATTACTTTAACAATATTCGATATCATTTAATAGACATGGAGTAATTGATTGACGAGATACCTTTCCTTTACCCAATAGGTAAATACAATCGGAAATATATCATCAGAAAACATAACATTCTAATTTGATTTCTCAAGAGGGAGTATATTTCAAAAGATTCTAAATATTGTTACAATTAGGATAGAAGCTTTGATTTATGGAGATGACAAGTTGTAATGGAAATGTATGATTATATATCGTGTAGAATAAAATATAGAATCTAAAGTAAAATGAAAGGTTTTAAACGATAATGCCTATCGAAATTGCTTTTTGATGTAACATTGAAAAGCCTTCTTTGGGTATACTTTCATCTGTTCAACTGTAAATCCAAATTGTCAAAATAACAAGTAAAGGAATCATAAGCATCGATATCAATTTAATTAAATTAGTTAACGACTGAGCTTACACACAAAATAATAAATTCATGTCAGATAGAGTACTCACTACCGAATTAAATTACTTATGATGTCTCCAAATACCATGGAAACAGTTTATAATTGCCCAATAATTAAAATGTGTCGCTTTTGAAAAGCAAAAGAACCAGAACCAATTTGGCTGTTAAAGAAGCTCTTATCATAGTGTTAAATTAAGGTAGAATGCCATAACAAACATAAAGATAGTAAGATATTACATAGCACTAAAACAATGTTTCAGATCGTTATAATTTTAAACAATAAGCGGTTTTAAAAAAAAGAAAAGAGAAAAGAAAGAGAAAAAACATTATCTTTGATTCGTCATTTTCAAAACTTTAATTATACAGTTGACTCTCAATAAGTCAAAATCGCTTTACTCGAAATTCCGCGTTAGTCGAAAAATTTCTAAAGTCCCGTCAAATTTCCTTCTTTATCTTTGTATTTTAACTCCGCTTAGGTCAAATTTTGACTTACCGAGACTCCTGTTTAGTCGAAAAGAAAATTTGGTCCCGTCAATTAAAGTACAACATATTTTCATCTCAATAAGTCGAAGTGTGAAAACATCCGACTCAAAGGTCGGCGACATCAAGGTGAGATGTTGTCTTATTTTTTAAACGAAACAATTTGTTCACTTATTAAATAATAATCCGGCGAAATAAAGTAAACATTTACAAGTTCTCAAAGAAAATCGTCAGCCTGTTTGTTATGATTACATGTATAGTATGACGTGAACATCGATGATGTCATTTGCAATATAAATTATGACGTCACTTCATTTAGTTGGTGCTAAAACTATTCGCTATCTAATTTATTCGTAATTGAAATCGAAATAATAAATAAATAAATAAATTTCGCATATTGATTGAAGACTTGTAAGGGTATGAGATTATTATATACATTGTAGAATTCATATACATTGTAGAAAGATGAAAATGCTCGAATATAAGCAATTGAAAAAAGTCCGTTAAAATGGGCGGGGCTAATTTTTGATATCAGGCTACTGACGTGATATCAAAAATAATTATCAGGCAAGTGTTATCGGGCAGTTACCATCGCAGTTGCATGATAAATATTGTAGCATTGCCGCTATCAACAAACCTACTTCTTTACACATTTAATTAGGCACATGTATATACATGTACGAATGTCAACGTAATGACGGCAGATCCACGTTACTCGAATTCCGTTTCTCTCGAACTAAAATGCCCAGTCCCTTGGATTTCGAGTTACCGAGAGTCAACTGTATTTGTTTATTTCTCAACTCTCATATACGAATGCTATTGATGTTTGAAGCGAACAACAAGACCTAAAAAGAACATATAGATAGATTTTCGTAAAAGTACGCGCTTTACAAGATCTTTATGTTCTTTAAACGAATGCTGTTTTATATATAACTGTCAATTACTTATTAGATAAAGCCATTTTCAATTGCGTATATATACGTGTGGATAGCAATTGTATCTAATTGTATTCATTGCTTCAAATATTCCGTTTAATTTAAAATGATGAAAATAAAAAACAAAAGAATACATTAATCTCTTAACAGCTTGTAATGTACATTTAATAGAGATTTTAATCAGAATAAAAATCAGCTACTTGTGTAAGACTACCATTGAAAGTGTTCCATTTGACCGATATTTGTCCATTACGGCAAATCTCCTTACTCTTTACAAGAGTGACAATATTTCAAAACTTGAGATACTGCCATAATCCTATATTGCGCAACATACGACAAATCGCCTAAGGTCCGGGCAATAACCTTATAAAAACATATAAAACGATAAGATTATTTGAAAGATTATCCTTTTAATGAACATATTTTTGTTCTGTATTTTAGACGTTCATAATTAACAAGAACGGTTCATATTCAGCCAGAAAACGCGTATCACCTTAAACGCATTAAAGTCATTATTCGGCTTGAAATATAATGAAATAAAAACCAATTATTGTATTACATTTATTTATTACTCATCAATGTACATTCTTGTTGCCTGATTTATTTATAGATAATCTTTAATTTTGTATACCATTTTCATGCATTTTTGTGCGATACTGTTTATAAGCACTTCAAAAAACTTGCTTCCTTCGTTTTCATCTGATTGTTAAATTCACCATCTTTTCCAGGTGTGTTTTATGTTGGTTTGTTTCCTTTACTCATGCGATAAAGTGATTTTTCTACATATAATTATCGTAAATGCTTCAAAGGAACATGCTCTAGATTTTATTGCTAATTATATGCTTATAAAGTAATTAAATATTTCGCATGCAACGGATCTATTATCATTACAAACTGACCCTTCGTCTTAAGACATTCTATTAATTTCAAAAATAAACAAAATATGTCATCATGACAGTTACACTTAGTAACTCGAACTTCGTTCAGCTGGAAGTAGAATGCATCGTCCATTAAAATTAGATATACCGAGAGTGTATATTAAAGCATTTTATCTTCGATTTTTTTTACCAATTGTATTCACATTCTTTAATGACTCCGTTTAATATTCATTATTTCATCCCATGAAATATTTAAAGTTTTATTTGAGAAAAAAATATTGAGATTCGGCAGAATTCTTGACAACATTTGTCGACCATTTAAGCTTATTTATGTTGTTTACAAAATGTTTTGATTGTGTATGTTTATTATGAACTTTTTTATTTGAGTGTTAAAATGAGCGTAAGAAAAATAATTATAGAACCTGTATGTTGTAATTAAGGTTGTTACCACACTTAAGTGAAATTTTATATATGTATATAATTATGCTTCTAAAACAATTTTCAAACATCAAAAAATGTATAAAATATGTACTGCAAATATTTGTGCACATTATATGCATTCATTAAAATGTATGCATTCATTTCTCATTGCAAAATTTGACTCAGACTATATAAAATAAATTTTTAATTACCTACCTTTATTAACATGAAATGTAATTTATGTAACACATTTTCAAATAATGCTTTTTGGAACATACAGTATTGATAAATCTTAATTTGAGCATTGTATTTTTGATATGAAACCACAAAAAATAAATTTACAGGATATTTAAGATAATACAGATGCAGGCGCAATAAAAAAAGTGTTTTTTCAACTTAAGAAACCGACGTTCCCTCTATACATTCGATAGACAAAAACCGATGATTAAGATGAATTTCAGGAAAGTTAACTATCCCCTTTAAATGATTTTATTGAGATCGAAAGTAATCACAGCAAGCAAATGTAGCTGTCATTGTATTCTAACCTTTCAAAACTAACTTCAAAATGTCTAATGAGGTATGAGTACAGCTCAGGAATCGCAAAAGCGATGTCATAATATGTAGACCTTAACTTTTGAATGTCATCAAATGGTAACAAATTTGGACTTAGTGCTTTTAAGAGATGTGTTGTTTTTAACGAGTGAATAATGTAGTTAATGTAAATTAAATATTCATACATATTTATAAGTGAAATTATTAAAGTTATAAGTTGTGTAAATAAATAATTTTGCAACCGTTTTGTTATTAAAAGTGTATATTTTTTAATGTAGAAAATAATACATCATGAATATTGATAAAATATACGTTGTTTGCATATTTCTTTAATAGCTTATGGCACATGCACGAAGTCATTGCTAAACAGTAACTATTAGTACTCTTTTAAAAAAAGCTTAGAATAAAAGCATACTATTTTGTTCTCGTTATAAAAACAAACTCTATACAGTCAGTAAAATTTCAATTCTTGAAACGCATTTTCCTATTGTTTCATTTTAAAACAGCAAGAAACACGTGTATTTATCTAAATAATATGTGTTAGTATCACAAAAATATGATATCACAGCTGAAATGGCACAGTAACCTAGCATACTCATTTTACCTGATTGAGCCGGTAATTGGAATGAAAAATAATTCAAACATTTGTACATATGACAGCTATGACACATAGAAAGAATATTAATGTGTATTAATATGAAACTTCAGTAGCAGCTGCAGTTAAATGTCTTAAGCGATTTATGTTTCAAATTTCATCTTAAGTGGAGAAACAGTTCAATGAAATTTAAGATTTTAAGAGACAATACATAATATGAATATGATTTATGAATAACATTATAACTGTTTAAAAAATAATTACAATTATTGAAATTATATTCAAACAGTTATTAATTTATGTATATATTCGTGCAAGTATGATGATGTTGATTACATATTCGCATGACAAATGAATGAGCAAAAAATCTGAGCCAAGTTACCTTCTTATCAATTAGAGAAATATTTGATACTGATTCGTTCTGCATCGAAGTAAAGATTACAGTAAAATTATACCAAGGGACCAGGAAACTTATACAAAAACACTGTAATGAATTGTGTGCTGTTGTAGATAAATTTACTTTTTAAGGAACTATGTATCGATTTGATACAGGAATATAGGTAATGCTTATTCAGCATTTCACTCATTCTGTTCATACATATAACGGTATAAATATTAATTTAATAAATTGTCAATTACTTTTCATATTTTCTATTTCAAATACATGTATTTGCATGTATGTACAATTTGTTTTTGTTAGGACACAGAACTATTTCCGTTTTTAAATATTCATAGAAATTGCAAAAATGAAACACACCGTTTGACATTTAACAATTATCAAATCTTATCAATGGATTTATATCTCACTGACATTATTACTCCAAAAATGCATCACTGAAGACACATTGCCAGCAAGCGTTACTGATGGTGATTGAATTATATGAGAAAATTACAAAAGGGCACATTCATAAAATATAGCATATAAATTACAATAGGAAATTAGAAGAGGCAACAGTCTGTCATTACTGTGTTTACATATGTCAATGTATAAAATAGAATCTCTTACGAGAATGAAATGTTTTGGTAGACTTTTATCAGAGCAATCTTCTTTTTATTCTTTTATTCAGAAAGAATACCTTTTATCAGGTTTGATGAATAAAAATCAGTCAAGTTTATTTCCATCTGCACAAATATATTCTTAATTTGTTATTTTTATACTAAGTCTTGTACACTGTATTTAACGTAACCAATTACTTTTTTATGAATTGAAGCTTTGTTAGCAAGACATGCACTTGCGAATTTAATTTACAAGATGTCGTGAACATAAATTAATGGACGAATTATTATTTTGTTGACCGAAATGTCGAAGCAAATTGAAAATTTGTCATCAAAAATCATGACATGTAAATTTTAACTCTAAACAACGAGTATGTAAAAAAATTATATTTTGTAATTTCTAAACAATGTTGCAATAAAATCAACTTTAATTTCTACAAATGACGTGTTGTCTGTGTACAGTAATGGAATATCGTGTTGATTAAATGTGAATAACGTAAGTAAAAAATAAAGGTTTCACGTTTCAATGCTCCTTTGTAGACTGTAAATTACATTTCTATAAAAAGTCCTCTACGGCAATAGTATGATCAAATTATTGAGAATCTCTTGCACTATCGGATAAATTGTTATATGAAGCAGCTATACGATAATGTAATTTTTTTTATCGTTTCACAATGTGTTATCAATTAAATTTAAGGAATCCGATATACTTTATTCCAAAATTGTTTCCGTCATTTTCAGATCACATCCCTATTGTACTCAATCTAGAAGTGTTTAATATTCTAGAGTCCAAAATCATGATTATAGCTAGTTTATACTAAAGTAGCAAAGTTCCTTTAAAATGTAAAAAAAAATGTTTGTGTGAGGCAAAAACGTCATTTTACATTGTTGAGTACTATGTATATTTTGTTAGACTTCAACTCAGGTAGAACCTATTTAAATATAGATTTTACAGCTCTGTACTCGTCCGACAGAAAGAAGTGTTACACTAAGAATGTATATTAATACCTTCATTACATTGCGATAAAGTTCATGATGGAGAAATATAATGATGTAGATATAAACAATGCATATATATTACACATGCTTAAAATATCATAAACAATCACGTCAAACAAACATTAAAAACAGTACTTCATTCTAATACTTTCTCTTACTACTTAGCTTATTCTAAAAATCTAAAAATAAGTGGCAGTGATACATGTACTTGGAATAGAAAAAAGCGTTTATATTCACCCCGGTGAAATGTTAAACATTCCGGAATATAACTGTTGTTTTTTTTCACTGAGTAAATCTAACCAAAGCAAATATTGCATCAAAGTCACCTCGGCAAGTAAATTAATTATGTTTGTCAGTTATTACATCTGCAAATAGCGAAAATATCATTTCAAACGAGAGTTGTCTGTTTTTACTTTTCTGTTGTCATTCATATGTACTTTTAATAATAAGTAATAGTATGAACTTTTACCACATAAACCGCGGCAAGGGAGTGTAAAAAAGCCATTTAATAAAAATTATATTACACTAGACTAAGTGTAATTACACTTTGACATGACGTCATTTGCGTTATATATAAAAATAGCGTTAAAGCGCGCTTATCTTAGCGTTGCACTTTATGCACGTCAATGTAAATGACTCTTTTTAACAACTTAACTTACTTATTTATATTATGTGATAAATAGAATATTATATTCGTCTAGGTTAGAAACTAAATTTATAGAACTCGTTGAATAAAACAATATTATGCTCGCCAGAGGCTCGCATAATATGATTTTGTTCAACTCGTTCAATAAATGTACATGTAGTATTAAACCTACACTCAATCAATATCCTCTATATATATGTTAAAGTGAACTGTTCTATGATTAAAAAGGTCTGTATATCATACATTATTATGTTGATAATGTTTAGGCTCATATATGACAATAAACCGCAGAAGAATATTAATAAATTTGTGCTGTTGGTAATTGTGATATACATCATTCGATGAATGATATCCCAATATAGCAAACTTACTGTTATTTGTTCTAGAACAAAATAGTATCATTATTCTTAAAAATGTATATTATTAAATGCTCATTCTTAATAACTAAGAACTCACTCAACATAATTTTTATGGAAATATCAAAATTATACATCTATGTCCAGTATTTGAAATACGTCTGAACCAATTGCTAACATATCCAATTTAATAAAATAGTAACAAGACAGCAACTTTTGGTTATTTTGTATGATAAAGCCTTTAAAAATATACACTTATTTATTGGTTATTTTCTTTAATATTCTTATTTATGAATCTCAAAAAGGCCAAATCATTGACTGATAGTATGTGTTTATGATGTTCATCGTAACAATTTCCAATAGAAATCAGAATCATTAAACAACTTTTATCAATTGAGTGTCAAATATATTTTTGTGATAAGCATGAAATAAAAAAATATTTAGCGGACAGGAAAAACAGCTAAAATTGTTGCACATTCCTTGCTAAAGTATTATTCACGTCACGTACATACAGCAATATAAGCCTAAGGTTCATGACAAATGTATTCTTAACGCCTCTGTTACCGACAAGAGCGGCTCAGACAGTAAACATTTGCCCTTGGATATATGTTTAGTCATAGTAATTGTACGATTCTCTAAATTCAAGAAAATACTTTGTACATCTTGTACACTGTCTTTTTCAATATGTCATCCGAATCTTACTTCCGAGCTTAAATGGGAAGATAAATACTTGCGTTATCTTAAAATGAATCAGTTTCGTATTACTAAAGAAGTTGCAACAATTTTAATTCTCCTATGACAGCAAAAGGCAGACACTATTTACAACCCTTCAGAAATGTTTTAAAACTGTTTTGTTAAGGGATATTTGTCCATAAAGTAAATCGAAATAACATTTTGCGTTGACATCGACCTGATTCTTTTCTGAAAGAAATGATTTATTTCTAGATTTTATTATTAAAAAATGGTTTTATGTTGAATGATCATGTATGAGAAAGTTTTTTTTAAATTAATAGTTCCATTTATGAATATATATAGAATATACATAAAACATTAAAATTGTATGTTGATACACAGAGATTGATAAATTCACAGGAAAACAATGTTCGCTTTAGATATGCAATAATGTACATTATGAAAACTGTGATTTGATACCCTAGTGTTTTTGCATAGCTGTATTATTGTGTGTTATACTTCGCAATCAATCACTGTTTACCCGAACCATCTTATGACTACATCACTTAAACATGTTGCAGTTTTTCCAAGCTGACATGTCAATTTATTAGTAAATCTGATCAAGAAACTTAAAGATCATTTCATTTTGTAACAAAATAGGCGCTGACACATTTAAGACTAACGTGTATGATGCTTGAACTATTCAAAGATAATAAGATTATTAATATTGTAACAGCATTATGTAGGAACAGATGTCTTCATTAAAACGTCAGTTCTTATTTTATTTCTTTTAAATAAATATGAACCGATTTGGCCTCTCTATCTAAAAAGACCATACCACACCGACAAAAAGTATTTAACAACCCTTAAATATGTAATATAGTAAACTATCATTTCAATCAAAGCTATTGCAATTATCGGGGAAGTGAAGATTATCATTAAGAGTTGAATAAAATAAAATACTGACTAAACTTTTCTGAACCCTGACTTTTGAATGTCATGAGAGTTGTTACAAATTTAGGCCAAGTTCTATTAGTTATTCTTTTAATGAACATTGCAGCATCGTAGATGATATATGCAGTGAAAATCTTATTTCTGAAACCACCAATAGTTGAAGAACCGCCCTCGACTGAATTAATATGGTTATATTTTTCCCCACTGAACCAGTTTGTCAAACGTATACTATTCTTCCTTTAAATACCTTTTTGAAAATTATGTTCAAAAATCTTTCGTTTAGATGTTTGTGTCACAAAATTTATGGAAAAATTATACATGCTGGCTGGTGAGGATAATAGTTTACAATTTATTTATATATTTAATATATTTTTTAATCCATAACAAGCTAATCATCATCACTAAATCTATAAAGCTTGTGACTTTGTTAAGCAGATGTTATTTTTTCCTTCTTTTCTTTTTGTTGAAAATAAAATGATTATACTTTTGTATATCACCAATGTCAAATAGCTTTTATATCTTTGACTCGCACGAACATGATGTTAGTGAATTTTCTCATACCTGCCTAAAATCCAGGTAACAGTCTTCTATTATATTGATAAAAATTGTATCCCCATGTAACACGTGTATAACAAACAAAAAAATCCTGAATTTGTTTTTTTAATTCATCCCATTTTTTCATTCCAGATTGTGTTCTACTTTCAGTATTGAAAGAAACCATTTTTTTAATTTGACATGAAAAAAATGCATATATTTATTATAATATAAGTCTCTTTTGTTACTATTTGTATATTTGGTACAATTATAATAATAAAGAATAACAGACTTTATATATATAACAGATATGTAAGGTCAATTCTACGATTAGCAGACTCATTGACATTCATTGCAAGAGCTATACAAATTATATATAACTAGTAAACCTATTACTTAATATAATTTTCTAAACATGAACAGACAGAAGAAAGCCAAAACAATATTTTGGACTAATTGCCGTGCTCAAGTATTCGCGAATTTCTCCTTTCAGTACTGTTTGATGTATATTATACTCAGAGAACATTGGTGTACGATTTTCATTTCAATTCGCAGAATAATAAGGCTGCCTGGCTGCTAGGCTACTAACTTCAAATTTCGAAGCGTCAGAATGAAAAAAATATGTTACGAAAAAGTTAAACATCTTAAAAAATAAAGATCACGATATTGGAAAAGGGGTGGAATGATCTAAAGAAGTGTTACTAATGTATTTCCGACGGTTTTCATGTTTGTACTATTCTTAGTTTTCTTTAGGCTGCTAGGCTGCCAGGCTGCTAGGCTGCCAACTTCAGGCTGCCAGGCTAGTAGGCTGCCAACTTCAGGCTGCTAGGCTGCTAGGCTGTCAAGTTCACGAACATACACGTGAGTACATTTGATAAGGCAGATTCAAGAAGTCTATGTTAATTGTAGGCCCTTCCTTTGCAATTTCAGCAAATATTTTTATCGTTATTTGTATGGAAAATAATAAATATAGTTTTAAAAATCAAACTCAAAAATGGTTATTTGCTCTTTAAATTCTCTGATAAACATCTTTCCTTTTTTCGTTTGTTTAGATTGATATACACTAATTTGCATTAGTAAAGTAAACACGTTTAACTTAGTACATTTGATAAGGCAGATTTCAAGGTCTATGTTAAAAAAATACTAGAACATTTAATCAAGAATACATCTGAGCAACATGTATAGTTTTACTTAAGCATCATATTTCTACTTGAACTTAGCACGTTCATTGGAGCACTGTAAGCAGTGACGTAAAGTGATCCAATTACAAAATGGTTTCTATGAAGATTCCATTACTACACCTGCGTGTTCACATTTAAGACAAATTTAACATCATATATGAAAATAATCAGTTTATAAAGGAACGCAACGGTTTATTCGACCTTAACTGGATGCTATCGATAGTAAAGTTTATATTGAACGTAGTTCACTTCTATTGTGTAGTAAGCTATAAACTTGTAGACACACTCTTAACTCTATGCCTAGAACCATTCCATACTGGGCAAAAGTGTAAAGTGTCCTTATAAGGGAAACAACAAAAACAATTAGTCCGGCGCGTTAGCCACTCAACCATGTCACTTATAATATCAAATATTATCAGATGGATTGTAAACTTGTGAGAAATGCTTATAATTTTGAACAATAAATAGTTACCAAACTAACAGTTATGCTCTCCAAGCAAAAATTTTACTATTTGATCAGACGTAGTATCAAATTGTGAGGTTGTTAAGTTACAATAATATTTACAACGCTTTATAAAACCATCAAATGAATACTAAAATCAGATTTCCATTTTGTTTATTACTCATTTGATCTTCTTTATCTTAGAAAAGTACTAAAATCTGTCTGCAAATTTCTCACTCAAATCTTACTTTAAATAACTGTTTATAACATTTCCATTATATTAAATAAAACTTAGAAAATCAAAAAAATTGTTATTTATTTAAAACAATAAAAATATAAAGTATGTAGGAATGTGGACTTTCTAAAATATCTTATATTTATCGCATCAGGATAATTTTTTCAAAGGAGCATAAAACAGCTAAATGTCATCATGAATAAGCCTTTATTGAGTACCTCTAAAGCTAGTACTGAGGGGCCTGAGGGATGTTGCATTTTTTCATTACCCCTCATCTGCAGACTAAATCAAACCGACTTTGCAATTTTCATGTCATTTTGATGATTTTAATGCTACCGATTTATCACTTTTTTTCCAGGTATTTAAACATCACAAAAGCAGGTTCCAAGTGCTGTGTCGAAGCTGAGAAAAAGTTGCCATGCACTTCTTGTATTTTTCTGGATCGTAGGGATCACTGATTGAAGCACTTATAAGTGTTGACAATTGAGTACCGCTCAAGCCCGTGATAGGAGCATCAGATATATTGCATTTTATCATTATCTCTAATGTGCAGACTCAATCAAACGGAGTCTAAAATGTTCATGTATTTTATTCTGATTTTAATGCTTCCGAGGGATCACTTTTTCCAAATATTTATTTTTAAGGAAATCAATCGAAAGCAAGTGAATACAATTATACTTGATAAAAAAACACCATGACATTCAAAGTGTTGATCTAGCATACATTTTCTAAAATTACTCGAAATTTAGGGCACTTTCCTATATTATTATATGCAGTTTGATAAATGCGTATAAATATCTCGTAAGTCCCCTTAGAAAATGCACTCAAATATGTACGTTTAACACTTTGATAGATAACAAATAATAATCCATATGTACAACTGAAACGAAGATAAAGAGTCTCTTGTTACTCTTACACTTCTGTAGTTCAAACCAGTTCACCTATTACATTTCTTCATTACTGGTCTTAAACGACAGATCCTTATTTAAATTATTGACTTGTCAGACAGTATTGTGTTAACTTTTTGTACTTTATCATACCAATATTTAAATTAATTCAAAGAGATAATATAGAGTAAATTGATATATTGTACATTCTGATAACATGAATGTGCGTATTACTTTAACAATATTCGATGTCATTTAATGGACATGGAGTAATTGATTGACGAGATACCATTCCTTAACTCAATAGGTAAATACAATCGGAAAGATATTATCAGAAAACATAACACTTTAATTTGATTTCTCAACTGGGAGTATATTTCGAAAGGTTCTAAATATTGTTACAATTAGGATAGAAACTTTGATTTATAGAGATGACAAGTTGTCTGTAATGGAAACAGTAACTGTAATAACTCTTTTAAAAGGGCTATAAATAACAGAACACTGTTTTGTTCTTATTATAAAAACAAACTTTATATAGTCAGTGAAAATTAAATATCCTTGCAACGCATTTTCCCAATGATTCATTTTAGAACAACAAGTAACATGTCTATTTATCTAAATCATTGCTGTGGATTCATACACGTTCTTATAGTATTGCGAGTCAAAGGCATCGTGTAATTTGAATAACATTTGAACAGACAAATATCATAAATTCATGTGTACATTTATGGTAATATAAGATCAGGATATCAAATTATAATATGTGTTAGTATCGCACATATCATATCACAATTGAACTGACACAGTAACCTAGCACACAGTTTTTACCTAATTTAGCCGGAATTCGAAAAAAAATCATATTTCAAACTTTTACATACGACAGCTTGTTTATGGAATACAGTTTAATTTGTATTAACATAATACTTCAATAACAGCCACAATACTATAATTTCTAAAGAGTTTAATGTTTCAAACTTCAAGTTGAGAAAGAAAGCATTTATTTAAAGATTATCTACATATATCAGTATGAGATATTATTACTATAGAACTGTTAATAAATAATTACATAATAAATATATTCATATTCAAACAATTATAATATTCATATAAATATTCGTGCAGTTAAGATGATGCTGATTACATATTCGCTTTTTTGATGAGAAAAAAAATCTTCTGACAAGTTACTGTTTTGCTTTGTCTCCTTAATCAGTTAGATATTTAGACGATTATGATTCGTCCTGAATCGAAGTATGGGTTACAGTTAAATGGTCTATTGGGACCAGGAATTTTGTAACAGCACTGTAGTAAATTGTGTGCTGTGATAGATTCACTTTCAAAAGAAAAATGTATCGATTTGATACAGTAATATGAGTAATACTTATTATTCAAAGTTGCCTATCAATCATTCTATTCATACGTAATTAAAAGGTATGAAAATAAAAATAAATAATTGTCAAATCCTTTTCATATTTTCTAATTCATATATTTGAGACGAAAATGATTTGTAAGCACACAAAACAATTTCTTATTTTGAAATTGCTAAAGTGAAACACTCCGTATGACATTTAACTATAATCAAATCTTATAAATATATTGATATCTTATTATATTCTTACTGCCAAAAATACATCATTGGCGACACAGTGCCAACGAGCGTTTTTTATGGTGACTGAATTATCTGACAAAACTGCTAAAGGGCATTTTAAATAACTTTTTCATAAAACAA
Source organism: Ruditapes philippinarum (assembly GCF_026571515.1). Lineage (NCBI taxonomy): Eukaryota > Metazoa > Mollusca > Bivalvia > Venerida > Veneridae > Ruditapes > Ruditapes philippinarum. The sequence goes on from NW_026857745.1 coordinate 21,143, forward strand.
GTCATAAAGATTTAAATAGGAACTAGAAAGAGGCACCTGCATGTCATAACTGTGTTTACATATCTCAATGTATCAATTGTATCGCTTATTAAAATATTAAAATGAAATGTTTTAGGAGGTCATTATCAGAGCATACCTCTTTCTTTATTTAAATTCAGATAAAAAAATTTACCCTGTTCAGGTTTGGTGAACATTAATTAGTTATAATTGCAAGGATAGCGTATAATTTTGACTTTTTTGTACGTGTTTTATTACTTTATACCAGTTGAAGCTTTGCTAACAAAACATGCACATGCGTATTTAATTACCCAGATTTTAAGTTCATAAATTGTTTGACGATATATTATTTTGTTCACCAAAAGGTCGATGAAATTAAAAAAAGATGTCATCAGAAATCTTAGCATGTTAATTTCAACTATAAACATGGAGTATATAAAAGAAATTATGTTTAGTTCTTAATACTGTCGCAATAAAATTAGAAGCTTTTTTTTCTACAAATGACGTGTTGTCTATGTACAGTTATGGATATGTATGGATATATATCGTGTTGATTAAATGTGAAAACGTGAGTAAGAAGAAAGGTTTCACGTTTTAATGTGTCTTTGTGGACTGTAAATTGCATTTCTATGTAAGAAATAAAAAATCATCTACGGCAATAATATGATCAAATTGTTATGAATCGGTTAACTTATTTTTAGAAGCAAGAACATGATATTGTAAATTTTTAATCTTATCACTATGTGTTATCAATTAAATTTCAGGAATCCAACATATTTTATTCCAAAATTGTTGTCGTCATTTTCATATCACAATACTCTTGTATTCCATCAAGTAGTGTTTCATATTTTAGAGTCCAAAATCAATATTGTACTAATGTAGCAAGGTTCCTTCAAAATGTAAAAAGTGGTGTTGTGAGGTAAAAATGTCACATTCCATTGTTGAGTACAGTATACATTTTGTTGGACTTCAACCGAGCTAGAACCGTATCAAATATAGATTTAACAGCTATGTACTCGTCCGATAGAAAACAGTATTACATACAAATGTAATTAATACCCTCATTACATTGAGAAATTCATGATAGGAGAAATAGAGTGATACATATATAAACCATATATGAATATAACATCATACACAATCAGGTCATACATGAAATTGATACAGTATATCATTCCTAAAATTTCTATATCTACTTTGTTTATTCTTAACATAAGTGGTAATGATACTTGAAATAGAAACGTGTGGTTATATTCACTCAAGTGAAATGTTATACATTCCGAATATAACTGGGTTTTTTTTCACTGTGTAAATAAATTAATCCAACCAACGCAAATATTGTATCTAAGACACGTCGTCAAGTAAATAAATTATGTTTGTCAATAATTACATCTGCAAATAGCGAAAATGTCATTTTGAAACGAGTGTTGTTTGTTTTCACTTTTCTGTTGTCATTCATATGTACTTTTATTAAAGTATACTAGTATGAACTTATATTTTAAAGTGAACTTGTCCATGATTAAAGAGGCCTGAAATATCCAACATTAATATGTTAATAATGTTTAGGATCATATAGGACAATAAGCCGCTGAAGAAAAATATATTATATTCGTGTTATTGGTAAGTGTAAGATATATCATCCGATGAAAGATGTCTATGTATAGGCTAATTAATGTTATTTATTCAAGAAGAAAATATAATCATTAATCATATAAATATATAAATGATCATTCTTTATCACTTAGAAATCTCTCTCAAAAAATGTGTAGGAATATCAAATTTATACAGTGTTTTTCAGTATTTGAAAAACATCATTACCAATTGTAAACCTATCATATTTGAAGATCCTATATGTTATGTTAATAATTTACAAAAAATATGTGGAAGATGATTCGACGTTAATTCAATGATTTTACGAAAATAAAATCAAAATTGGTAAATAATACAGAAAATAAATGGTAAAAAACTTCGACTCTTACTCGGTCTTTCTAAATGCAACACAATATTACGTCATCAATAACACATGATCGTGCACGTGACCCATCATATAAGTAGAACAAAGGCAAACATAGATGCCGAAGACAGCCGCTCATCAAACACACTGGGTTATTTTCATAATTTTACTTTTGTTTTTCGTTTTAAAGATATACCTGGCCTGTAGTATGAAGCGAGAGACCCGGTTCCTTCCTGTCCGCCATGTTTATTTACAAGCAGTGTAAGCGTGTGTCACATGACCGCCGTAAATATACATATAGAGGATATTTGTTTAGTTCAGTGTAAGATCACAATATATTTCACCGAGTGAGCACCAAAAGGTATATTTCACGAGTGGCGCAGCCACGAGTGAAATATGAACTTTTGGTGTTCACGAGGTGAAATATATTTCGATCTTACATTAAACTAAACAAATTTTCTTTTTATTATATGCAAAGAAACGTTTAAAAAGACAGTTTAACTAAGTACTAAATGAAAAGGGCGCCAAATAATAATACAACGTGACGTCATTTACGACGTCACGTCATTAAGTTGGTTTCCAGTACTGTGAACGCTTGTATTTCACTGAAACAACGTACTGGGCTCAAATATTCAAAACAGTGAAATTATCAAATTGATAATTTAACTGTTTCAAACAGTGAAATTACCAGTTTTTAATTCACTGATATATTTCTATAAACCACCGAAAAGCATGTAATAAATTAGTTTGTTACCACACCAAGTGATACCGTTGAGGTTTTCCGACGACGACTATGTCTTAACTGTCTGACAGTCGGAATTGTTTAGTTATTCATTTGACAATTCCATCTTTATTACATACAAACATATATTTTCTTCTATTAAACGTATATGCTATGTTACAGGATCTTTAATATAATAGATGAACTGACAGCTGCTTTAGTTGTTTAATTTGATTAAACCTTTAAAAATATACACTTATTATTTGTTATTTTCTTTCATATTCTTATTTATATTTCTCAAAAACAGACAAATCACTGTTATAGTTCAAGCTCTTTATGATGTTCATCTGAACAATTACCAATAAAAATCAGAATCATTTATCAAATTTAATCAATTGAGTGTCAAATATTTTTATGTGTTTAACATGAAATGTAAATTATTAAGCGGACGGAAAAAACGGCTAAAATTGCTGCACATTCCTTGCTAATACACGTCAAGTATTTTTCCTGCAAGTACCTACATACTTGTAAGAACATTCGACTATGGGTTCAGGCCATATAATTAAACAAAGTAGCAAATATATAAAATTGTTTTCAATTTATACGTTTTAATGAACGTGACTCTGTGTTTATCATTTAAAAATGTATTCTAAATGTCTCTGTTAACCGATAAGATAGAAAACATCTGCCCTTGGATATATCTTACCGATTCTTGAAATTCAAGAAAACACTTTGTACAGATTGTACACCATCTGTCATCCAAATCCTACTTAAAAGCTTAAATATGAAGATGAATACTTGCGTATTCTAATCATAATCAGTGTCGTATAACCAAAATGTTTGCAACAATCTCAATTCTACTATAAAAGCGGAAGGCACACACTTTTTACATCTTAAATGAATGTCTTTAAAGTGTTTTTAATATAAAGAGTTACTGTTAACCCGAACTATTTTATGTCTACATATTAACACAAACATGTTGCATATTTTTCAAGCTTACATGTCGATATATTGGTAAGTCCGGCAGACAAAATATCGAAATGATATTCTGTCAAAATACATGTTGATTTGCCGAGGTTGAGACTTTGAAGTCTGAAGACTTAGATGCTTTTAATGAACTATAATTTCATAAATATTATAATGATTGACATTATGCCTGCTTTGTGTAGGAAACAACTTTGTTTTATTTAAGTAAATAGGAACCGACGTGACCTCTATATCTAAAAGACCTTATCACGCTGACAAACGAATTGAACAACCCTTAAAAAGTATCATATCATTTCAATCAAAGTTGTCTTTAACATTACCTTGGGAAGTGAAAATTGTCATTAATATAGTAGACATAATGAATACGGACTGTAATTTTCCGAACCTTGACTTTTGGATGCTACGAATTTAGGCCAAATTCTATGGGCAATTTCTTTAATGAACATGACACTTATCTCGTAGATGATATTTGAAGTAAAAATCAAAACATCTATAATTGCAGAACATTATTCGATGGATTTAATATGGCACTAATCATTTTACTCACTGAGTCAATATGTCAAAATTATAGTATTGTTCTAAGATACCGTTTGGAAAATGTTAATTCGATTCTCCTTAGATTAAATTTTTGTTCAACTAACTTTTAATTATAAAAAACAAATCAAGATTTTATCATCAGATATTGCATAAGATATTAAAATGAACTTAAATAAAACTCTAATTAATATCTTACACACGGAACTAGTTACAGTTTAGAGCGTTAAATGATTAAAGCTATATTTATCAGAGCGTGTTAAAAATTTGTTGATCGAGTAAAAAATAAAAACAATAAAACAAAAATAACAAAAACAAAAAATTATTAAAAAAAATACCAAAAACAAAAGCGAAACAAAAAACAACATCAAAGTGTTTAAGACATATATATTTTGATGTGTTATGTTTATCTTTGAAAAAAAAACATATGCTAAATCATGGTATTGTTTCTGCAGGTCGGTCCGTTATTAAACTGCAATCAGGTAAGTTGTGTGAATGAATGGGGCCTCCGTGGCCGAGTGGTTTAGGTTGCTGACTTGAGATCACAGGGCCCTCACCGCTGAAGGTTCGATCCTCACTTGGAAATCTTTCATGTGAGGAAGCCATCCAGCTGGCTTACGGAAGGTCGGTGGTTCTACCCAGGTTCCTGCTCGTGCCTGAAATAATGCCCGGAGGGCACCTGGGGTTTCCTCCACCAATAAAAGCTGGAAAAAATCGACGAAAAAATCTCGGCGGGACGCTCTAGGATGGGCCGTTTTGAGTGTACGGTCGCCCATATGGGCTTTCCGGCGGCGACCTTAAATAAACGCATTAAAAGAAACTATGTAAATAAATTTAAATGGCAAATGGACTTTCATAACGTCAATTAAATGACCTTTTCTCATCATTTCCTGAAACAAATAACAGTGGTAATTCAGGACTGGGTTCACATTGGCAAATAATCTCAAGTAAAAACATCCCAAAGACTTCATGTTCAATATCGTTTTGCTATGACACAATATACAGATTTAATTAAAAATGATGACAATCTTTCAAGACTAAATGAAGATTTCAGATTATCGAAATATATATATTATTGTCCAATGTTTTGTTATTGCTAGTACGTATACACGTAGATTATGATCAAGTCAGTGGTTAATACGTAAAGTAATGAATTATATGCATTTTTATTATAATAGTTTACAACTTATTTCTGCCCTTCAGATAAAAATCCAGTTAGAGAAAGCCAATCGTCTGCATGATATATGACGATTTAATTAAGCAGTTTCTAAACGTTTTTTTTTAAAAATAAAATAAAATGATGGTTATTATTATTATTATCATAGTAAATTACCGTGTAGATGTTTTTAACCTCTTATATGTTATTGACATATATCATCTTGTGCAAATTGATGACAATGAATGATTGTGAATACCTTTTGCAAATCATTTATTGCACGCAAACCTTCCTCCTCATCAGAACGCTAGGAAATATGAAAAACATGTTATAAAGAATGCACGCACATATTTCATTGAAAGGATATTCAATACGCTCTTAATTATAAATATAATGATTAATAGTCATGTATTCGTCATGCTATAATTTTTTTAACAGGTCAATTCTACAATTAGCAGACTCGCATTTAGCTTGTATATCTTGTATACTCCCTATAGAAAAATGCACAAACGGATAGTGGGAACATAAACGCATATCATTTTGTTAATAAAACAAAACAATCTGTGCAATTGTAACGGAGTAAATGGGTCTCCTGTGACTCATGGACTTCTGTAGTTCAAACCCGGTCAGAACTGCTATATTTCAATTTAAACATTAGACGGCAGGTCTTAAAGTTATTGACTTGTCAGACAGTATTTTAGTACTTTATCATACCAATATTTAAATAAATTCAAGGATATAACATAGAGTAAATTGATATATTGTACTCTCTGATAGCATGAATCTGTGTATTACTTTAACAATATTCGATATCATTTAATGGACATGGAGTAATTGATTGACGAGATACCTTTCCTTTACCCAATAGGTAAATACAATCGGAAAGATATCATCAGAAAACATAACATTTTAATTTGATTTCTCAACAGGGAGTATATTTTGAAAGGTTCTAAATATTGTTACAATTAGGATAGAAGCTTTTATTTATGGAGATGACAAGTTGTATGTAATGGAAATGTATGATTATATATCGTGTAGAATTTAATACAGAATCTAAAGTTAACTGAAAGGTTTTATTCAATAATGCATCTGGAAATTGCTTTTCGATGTAACATTGAAAACCCTCTTTGGCAATTCTTTCATCTGTTTTACTGTAAATCCAACGTTGTCTAAATAACAAGTAAAGGAACCATACGCACCGATATCAGTTTAATTAGATAACTTAGTGACTAAGCTTACATACTAAATAATGAATCCTAGATAGTTAGAGTACTCACTGCCGAATGAAAGTATTTATGATATCTCCAAATATTACGGAAACATTTTATAATTACTTAATACTTTGAAGTATGCCGCTTTTGTATCAGAACCAATTTGGCTGTTAAGGAAACGCTCATCACAGTGATAAATTAAGGTTGAATGCCATAACATTTAAGAAAAAAAAACGAAAGAAGAAAAAAAAAACACGTTTTTCTTTGTATAATATTCACCACTTTCAAAACTTTAATTATATTTGTTTGTTCCTCAACTCCCGTATACGATTGCTATTGGTGTCTGAAGCGATCAACGAGAACTAACAAGAACATATAGAATGGATTTTCCTAAAAGTACGCGTTTTACAAGATTTTTATGTTGTTTTAACGAACGTTGTTTTATATATAACTGTCAATTACTTTTAAGATAAAGTCATTTTCAATTACGTACATGTACTTGTGGATAACAATTGTATCTAATTGTATTCACTGCTTCAAATGTTTAGTTTATTTTTAAATGATTAAAATAAAATAAAAACATCATAATCAATTAATCTCTTAACAGCTTGTAGTGTACATTTGAAAGAGATCTTAATCAGGATGAAAATCAGCTGCTTGTGTAAGACTACCATTGAAAGTATTCCATTTGGCCGATATTTGTCCATTACGGTTAATCTCCTTACTCTTCACAAGAGTGACAATATATTTCATAACTTGAGACACGGTCATAGTCTTATATTGCGAAACACACGCTAATCGCCCGAGGTCCGGGCAAAATAACCTTATAAGAACATATAAAACGATAAAATTACTTGACATATAATCCTTTGAATGAACGTATTTGTGTTCTGTATTTTAGCTGATGAGCAAAAACGGTTCATAAACAGCCAGAAAACACGTGTCACCTTAAACGCCTTTAAGTCATAATTCGGCTAGAAAAATAATGAAATTAAAACCAATTATTGTAACACATTTATTTATTGCTAATCAATGTACATTCTCTTTGTCTGATTTATTTTCAAATAATCTTTACTATAACATTTTCATCTATTTAATTGTGATACTGTTTACAAGCAGTTCAAAAAAACTTGCTTCCTTCATTTTCATCTGATGGTTAATATATTGACCGTCTTTTCCAGGTGTGTTTAATATTGGCTGGTGTCCTCTACTCATGCGATAAAGTGATTTTTCTACATATAGTTATCGTAAATGCTTCAAAGGAACATGCTGTATCGTAAAAGCTTCAAAGGAACATGCTCTAGATTTTATTGCTGATTATATGCTTATAAAGTAAATTAGTATTTCGCAGGCAACGGATCTATTATCATTACGAACTGACCCTTCGTCTTCAGACATTCTATCACGTTCAAAAATAAACAAAATATGTCATCATGACAGTAGCATCTAGTAACTCGAATTTCGTGTAGCTCGAAGTAGAATGCATCGTCCATTAAAAATTAGATATACCGAGAGTGTATATTTAAGCATTATTTCTTCGACTATTTGATCAGTCCTATTTACATTGTTTAATGAATGAAATATTAAAGTAGTTACATTTGAGAAAAATATAATGACTTCGGCAGAATTCCTGAACGTTTTGATTGTGTATGTTTATTATACACTTTTTTATTTGAGTGTTAAAAGGAACGTATGAAAAATTATTAAAATCCTGTATGAAGTAATTAAGGTTGTTACCACCCATAAGTGAAATGTTATATATTTATAGTATTATGCTTCTAAAAACAATTTTCAAACATCCAAGAATATGTAAAATATGTACCTGCAAATATTTGTGCAATTTATATGCAATCATTAAAATGTATGCATTCATTTCTCATTGCAAATTTTGACTTAGACTTGATAGAAAATAAAATTCTAATGACCTCGATTTATTGACATGAAATGTTAGTTAGTAAATACATTACAAATAATGCTTTTTGGAACTTACACAATTGATAAATCTTCATTTGAGCATTTTATTGTTGATCGAAAACCACAAAAAATAATATTACAGGATGTGTAAGATACTGCAGATGCAGTCACAACAAAAAGGGTGCTTTTTCAACTTAAGAAACCGACGTTCCCTCTATATATTCGATAGACAAAAACCGATGATCAAAATGAATATCAGGAAAGTTAACTATCCCCTTTAATGATTTGATAGAGCTGACATTGTATTCTAACCTTTCAAAACTAACTTCAAAATGTCTAATGAGGTATGAGGAAGTACAGCTCAGGAACCCCAAAAGCAATGTCATAATATGTAGACCTTGACTTTAAGAATGTCATCAAAATGGTAACAAATTTGGACTAAATGCTTCCAAGAGATGTGTTGTCTTTAACGAGTGAATAATGTAGAAATTGTAAATTAAATATTAATACATATTAAGAAGTGAAATTATTCAAGTTATAAGTTGTGTAAATAAATCATTTTTAAACCGTTTTGTTATTAAAAAGTTTATATGTTTTAATATAGGAAATAATACATCATGAATATTAATATAAAATACGTTGTTTGCATATTTCTTTGATAGCTAATGACACATGCACGCAGTCATTGCTAAACAGTAACTGTTAGTACCCTTTTATAAAAGCTTAAAATAACAGCATAGTATTTTGTTCTTGTTATAAAAACAAACTTTATATAGTCAGTAAAATTAAAAAGTCTTGCAACACATTTTCCCATTGTTTCATTTTAAAACAGCAAGAAACATGTCTATTTATCTAAATCATTGCTGTGGATTCATACACGTTCTTATGCAGGCGTCACACTGTCCTGAATTTGGCATCAAATGGACACACGAATAAGGAAATGTTCAAACTCGGATCTGATCGTTATCGTGCCATTCGTTAGGGCATCTTTTGCCATCCTATGATCCCCGGCTGAATATTACAAGCTCCGGCAGCAACTTTTCTTCACAGGCCCACTTTGGGTAGTATGATAAAGTTTTATCAAATATGATAAACAATATCAATAAGGAAAGGCAACGTTCAATCAACGCAACCCCCACACAACCAAGCAACAAGAACCAAGTAACACAAAAGGACCCCCAGTAAAACGGGACAGGGTGCAAAGTAGAGCACGGATAGGCTTAACACTTAAATGATACATAAGACGAGTTTGAACCGGTTAATAGTGCACCAAACCTCACACAGAGCCCACCATCTTCCTATAAACGAGACGGTGTAAATAAAATGAATCCCCGCCAAGTAAATTTATAACAGTTGCTTTGGTTTCAAAATGTAAAATAAGTAAAAGACCGAGATGATTATGTAGATACATGTGCATATAAATGAATACCCATATGACCATAACAAAAGTACTCAATAATTTAAAAAAAGACAGAGTAACAAAAACATCACCTACAAGGGCCAGACGAAGCAAGGCAGAAGACGAACATTAAGGCAATTCAGTCCCAAAGGGCACGAAGAACTCTCCATCATAGAGTAATCCAAATGGTCCGTCAGATGTATTCAAAAGAGGAAAGGACCAACTGTTAAAGTGTTGAACACTAAGCATGCGGTATATCTAAAAAAGTAGAGTCAAAACCTCTTTTGGTTAAACGTTTAATAATTTTAGTAAAGGCAACAATGACCAAAGATCTTGCGAAGTTTGTAAATAACATCTCCATTAAAATCATTTTTGAATCACTACTGAATTTTGAGATTAAATCAAAGTTACGACTGTTAAATTTTGTAAAATATCTACGTAATTTATAAAAGCGGTAGCTCTGTTTGAGTAGCTTGTTAGTAATGAAAATATTTAGCTTGCTAAAATCCTTCACGTTGCTAAAATTTCTAGCGAATCTAATTTACTGAGATACATATACCCATCAGATGTTGCATGCGGTACGTCTCCATTTAAATTGGGATAGTTTACTATACCATAGTCAAAGCTATCACATTTATCATAGATTTTTGTGTGAAAAGAATTGTTTTTGATAGTTATATGAAGAGCCAAAATAAAGTTTAAACGTAGTTTAATTAGCTCCCAATACTGTCTGCAACTGAAATTTTCCGCGGTTGGCCGTGGGTTGTATACCACACGGAGGTGAAGGTCACTTGACGCCTTCGTATAAAGGCGTCGTACTCAAAATACGACGTCGGGTACTTATCCTGTGACCTTCGCATGTCCCGCTGGTAATCTTCTTTGTACAAAATTGCATCTTTGAGGTGACTGCGTGTGTGTATTGGATGCGATCGCCTGACCTTCGGTAGGAATCGTGTGTGGTTCTGATGCGATCGCATGATCTTCTGTAGGAATCGTACTTGTTACGGCTGTTGAGAGACTGTCGACCAATTTCGGGGCTATCTTCGCACGAAATTAAAAGTTTCATATTCTTATGCCCATCTGGTGGCAATTTACCGACAGTGCGACGCCTGCATTATATTAAAATTATATTTAAAATAACATATGAGCAGACAAATGTCATCAATTCCAGTTCACTTTTAATTTGATGGTTATATTAAATCAAGACATAATTTCATAATTCAGATTTGATGAATAAATATCAGTGTAGCTTATTTCCGACAGCAAAAATATATTGTTATTTTTATATTTAGTCTTGCATTTCACGTAATCAATTACTTTTTTTAATGAAGCTTTGTTAGCAACACATGCATTTGCGAATTTAATTAACAAGATATCATGAACATAAATTAATGGACGAATAATCATTTTGTTTACCGAAATCTCGATGCAATTGAAGATATGTCATTAGAAATCATAACATGTTCATTTAAACTGTAAACAACAAGCATAAAAAGGAAATAATATTATGTTATTTCTAAACACTGTTGCAATAAAATTACCTTTTATTTCTACAATTATTGACGTGTTGTCTGTGTACAGTAATGGATATGTATGGATATATATCGTGTTGATTAAATGTGAAAAAATAAGTGAAAAGAAAGGTTTCACGTTTTAATGCGTCTTTGTAGACTGTAAATTGCATTTCTGTGTAAGAAAAAAGAAATCCTCTACGGCAATAAAATGATCAAATTATTGTGAATCGGTTAAATCTTTTTTAGAAACTGTAAATTTTTAATCTTATCATTATGTGTTATCAATTAGAATTAAGGAATCCAATATATATATTATTCCAAAATTGTGGTCGTCATTTTCATATCACTTCACTCTTGTATTCCACCAAGTAGTGTTTAATATTTCAGAGTCCAAAATCAATATTGTACTAATGTATCAAGGTTTCTTCAAAATGTAAAAATTGGTGTTGTGAGGTAAAATATCACATTCCATTGTTGAGTACAGTATACATTCCATTGAACTTCAACCGAGCTAGAACCTTATCAAATATAGATTTTACAGCTATGTACTCGTCCGATAGAAAACGGTATTACATACAAATGTAATTAATACCCTCACTACATTGAGCAAGTTCATGATGGAGAAATATAATTATATAGATATAAACCATACATGAATATCAAATATCCTAAACAATAACGTCAAACATAAACTTGAAACACTATTTTTTCATTCTTATAATTTCTCTAACTACTTTGTTAACTTTATTATTAACATAAGTGGTAGTGATACTTGAAATAGAAACACTCAGGTGAAATGTTAAAATTCAGGATATAACTGTTTTCTATTTCACTGAGTAAATAAATCAATCTAACGAACGCAAATGTTGCTCTAAAGTCACGTCGTAAAGTAAATAAATTATGTTTGTTATTTATTACATCTGCAAAAAGCGATTATGTCATTTCAAACGAGCGTTGTTTGTTTTTACTTTTCTGTTGTCATTCATATGTACTTTTATTAAAGTATACATGTACTAGTATGAACTTATATGTTAAAGTGCAATAGTCCATGATTAAAAAGGTTTGTATTATCATATACACCTATGTTGATAATGTTTAATGTCTAATATGGAAACAAATCACGAAAGTATTATATATTCAAATGTGTTGTTGGTGCGTGTGAGATACATGATCCGATACAATATATCTAATCTACATAAAGCAATACTAAAGCTTTTCGTTCTAGAAAAAGAAAAGTAGTATCATTAATTATATTAATGTATAAATACACATTATCACTTGGAACTCTCTCATAACACTTTTATATAGGAATATCTAAGTTATAGATGTTTTCCCAGTATTTGAAATACTTCAGAAACGATTGTAAACCTATGATTTTTAATAGAATAGATGAACTGCTTTGATTTATGTTTTAAAAATATACACTAAATTTTTTGTTAGATATTTTTATGAATCTCAAAAACGGCCAAATCACTAACTGATAGTTCAAGCTGTTTATGATGTTCATCGTAACAGATTGTAAAAATTAGAATCATTAAACAACTTAAATCAAATGAGTGCCAAAGACTTTTGTGTGATAACCGTGAAATATAAATTATTTAGCGGACAGAAATAGCAAAATTGGAGCATAATCCTTTCTAATTCGGCGAGGGTCAAGTATTCTTCATGTCACCTACAAACATCCGCCTATGGGTTCAGGCCATATTTTCAAAGAAGCAAGTAAATGAAATTGTTTTTACTTTATACGTTTCAATGGACGTGACTCTGTGTATATCAATATACAATTATAAATGCCTCTGGTGACCCATAAGAGCAGCTCAGACAGAACTCATTTGCCCTTGGATATATCTTAAGTCATAGTAATTGTACGATTCTCTCAATTCAAGAAAAAGCTTTGTACACCTTGTACACCTTCTTCTCCAATATGTCATTCGAATCTTACTTACAAGCTTAAATGCTTGCGTATACTTAATATAAATCAGTTTCGTATTACCAAAGGTTTTGTAACCGTCACAAATCTTCTATTAAAGCTAAAGGCACTCAATATTTACAACCTAAAGTAATGTCTTAATTAAAACTGATTTTAATATAAAAAAGTTAAGTGTGCAAATCCAAATGATGTAATGTGTGTCATTGATTATGATTCTTTTCTGCCAGATATGATATATGTCTAAATTTTATCATCTAAAAAGACGTTGTTTTTTTTAAAAAATCACTGTATTAGAAAATTTAAAGTGATTGTTGCGTAACATCCTTGAAAATGTTGGTATTTGCTAAGATAATTGTGTACCGATAGAAAGAGATTGATGAATCACCAGGAAAAAAGTTCCTATTATATAATTATGCTACAAATGTTTATCATAGAATAATACGTTATCGAAAATATGGTTAGGTTCCCTGACGATTATGCATAGCTGTATATTGTTTAAAATACTCGGCAATTAATCATTGTTTAACCTAACAATAATATTAATAATGACTTGAAAATGATGCAGCTTTTTAAGCTGTCCTATCAATATATTGGTAAGCCCGACCAAAACACTTCACGAATCGTTACGACCTTCTGTAAAAGTAATACATGTTGACTTGCAGAAACTAAAAAATTTTAGTCTGAAGTGTTAGATGCTTTTCCTAATAATGATATATGTTGAACAACATTTAAAAGCCAACAGAATCACCGAGTAGTTTTAAAACAAGTTTTGTGACTTGAACAAACTCTGGAAGTTGCAATAACAGATACTGTGGATAATGTATGATTAAAACAAGTCTACGTCATTCATTTGACATGCTCTTTTACGTTTCCAAAGTTCACTGTGACAACTACTGCGAAATCTTAACACTCTAGCCTGACCCATGTTGGAAAACAATCAGTTAATACTTATAATAAGTTAATATTAGTTCCTGTGCCTGCCTAGAATATTCATTTCGAGGACATTTACAGAATAATGAATAAAAAATTCAAAACGACGAAATGAAAAAAATTGTGCCTGTGTCTCCATTTAAGTAAAGAGGGAACGATGTACCTCAATATTTGAAAGACCTTATCACATACACACAAAAGTAATCATATCTGAAATATCTACAGGGAAGTGAAAATTATCATTTATATTTGACGAAAATGTAAAACTGACTTAATTTTCTGAACCTTGACATTTGAATGTCATCACATTTGTTACAAATTTAGACCAAGTTATATAATTTATTTCTGTTAATGAAAATTGCACATTTCTCGTAGATGATATATACAATGTCAATGTTACTTCTCAAAACATCTTAAGTTGAAGAACCAATCTGTACATGGATTTTATTTGATATTAAACATTTTCCTCACTGTGTCACTATGGCAAAGTATATATTCGGTCCTGGCCGTTATCTGAATACATTCAGGTGAGGTGTGTAAATGAATTTCAATGATATTTGTCATGGAATAACGTCATTGAAATGTTTTGTCCTCATCATTTCCTGAAAAAACTAATACTCACTGGTAATTCAGGACTGGTTTAAGATTGGCAAATAACATCATGTGAAAGCTTGATCTTCTTTAAAAAAAAAGGGGGTCAGTATATTTTTAGAATGAAAAATGTTATACATTTATTAATAAATAAAAATATTGTCAAAGATTCTAATTGAAGACTTCACTTTCAATTTTTGCGAACATATACAGTCATGTATTTTTCAATTATAAGTCCCCTACCGGTTTACCGGAGGGGACTTTAGGTTTACCCTCCGTCCGTCTGTCCGTCAGTCCCTCCGTCTGTCCGTCCGTCCGTCCACAAAACTGGATCCCGCGATTACGCAAAAAGTACTGAAAATATTTTTATGAAACTTGATATATGGATAGATGGCAGTATGGAGATTGTGTTTTTCTTTTCTTCCTATGTTGAAAATTCTGGTTGCTATGGCAACAAATAGACTGAAAATACGGCAAATTTTACACATAACTTGGATCCAGTGATAACACAAAAAGTACTGGAAATATTTTTACGAAACTTGAAATATGGGTAGATTGCAGTCTGGAGATCATGCACATTTATTTCTTTTCTTCCTATGTTGAAAATTCTGGTTGCTATGGCAACAAACAGACTGAATTTCAAGATTTCTGTTTCTAGTTTTTACGCTTTTTCAATATAAGTTCTTTATTTCTTAAGGTATTTTCTTCAAACTTTTAATAAAATTTCTAGTCATCAAACACATCATATGTGACAAGGTTAAAAACTATAGCTAAAAATTTATGAGAATTTCCTCCCTTGACCTTAGAATTTTCATGAATTTTTTTTTTAAATAACTTCTTTATTTCTCAATGTATCTACATCAAACTTCATATATATATTTCTTATTATCACTCAACATTTGTGAGAAAGTTCAATACTCTAGCAAGACTATTTTCAGAATTATGCCCCTTTTGAACTTAGACTTTTTTCGAAAATTGGTAATTTTTACTCAAACTTCTTCAATCATTATAGGATTTTCTTCAAACTCCCACATCATAATACTATGACAAGATTTATGAATCTAGCATCCATAGTTCCAGAATTATCTCATCCTTAAACTTTGAATTTTTCTTATTTATACATTTAACTTTCTTTTACTTCAAATTCAAAATAAACATTCATTATCAACACCTTCATTACTAATTGTTCTTTGTTAAACTCACATCATGTATGACGTCTTGCATCTTTATTTCAAGAGTTATCTCCTTTTTAAGAATTTTGCTTTTAAAGATGTTATATTTTGATAACAGGAATGTTTTAAAAAATAATTTTAGAGTGTCCTTCAGTCCTTCTGTCTGCAAATTTACTTAAAATAGAATAATAAGTGAATGGCCAATGGCCCTTCAGAATGCTGCTTTGGTTCTAACCGGTAGGGGACTTATGGATTGCTTGCAATACTATGATAATTGTTTGTTTATTATTGCCTGCACGTATAAACCTTAAAAATTCATACATTTTGAAATCACTTCAGTTGTTGATACATGAAGGTTAAGTAAATAAAATTTGAGCCTAATTTCTATCTTTAATTAAAATCCAATAAGAGAAAGCCAATCATCTACAAAGCATATGCCTTTGTCAAGCAGATGCAAACCTCTTCTAAGGTTTGAAAATAAAAAGTAATATTAACTTATCGGGTTAATAACCCCTTACATTTTATTGACATATATCATGTTGTGCTAATTGATTACACTGGATGAATGTGGGTACCTTTTGCAGATCATTCATTGCACGCAAACCTTCCTCATCATCAAAACGCTAGGAAATATGAAAAACATGTTATAAAGAATGCACGCACATATATAATTGAACGGATATTCAATACGCTCTTAATTATAAATATAATGATTAATAGTCACGTATCTGTCATGATATAACTTTTTTGGTAAGGTCAATTCTACGATGAGCAGACTCGCATGCTACCAACAGAATTATTTTGATTATACGTGAACACGTATTTCTAATGATTTATTTTTCATATATTTTAAGACATTCGGTTCACTAAGTAAACGTTGTTGAGTATTATAACTATAAATGGTCTAGAATATCAAGTATCAAGGCCGAGAAGAAGTAGAAGAAGAAGAAAAGGAAGAAGAAGAAAACAGAATTATGCAGAGTACATTTATAAAATAGCACCAACGTCTAATATCTCCAACTGTAATGAAATTTAATTAAAGAGCAATACAAATACAAATAATGTATTTATAGAAAACAACTTGAATGTTCTGATTATTATGTACATTTTTAGACATTACAATTTGAATGACTTTCAATTAAATTGTGTGTACGGTCAGAATTTAAAAGAAAGTTTTATGGCAAGACACCAGTGAAAATATGTTCCAATGCACTGAAAAATAAACATATACAGTGAAAAAACGAAAAATGAAAATACACATTTTATTTCATTAACATTTCTTAATATTTAAGTATATAATAAACAAGTATATTTTTGCGTACTTTAAAAGACAAAAATACGCGAAAACAATATGTGAACTAATTGGCGTGAACAAATATTCGAGAATTACCACTGTGTAACCACTCTCTTTGTTTTCATTTTGTATGCTTAAGCAAATGTCTTTCTACATGTTTACATTATTCTAATTGCAAGGTAGTGTCTTTTCAATTTCAGCATAGTATTTCCTTCGTTATTTGTATTGAAAAAAATATAGTTTTAAACATCAATAAATTAAAGTTGGTTATTTGCTCTTTAAATTCTCTGATATACATCTTCCCATTTTTTCTCTTGTCTGAATAGATACAAAATAATTTGCATTGGCAAATAAAGAAGATATTTCTATTGCACTACTGATAAGATATATTTCGAGGTTTTGTAAAAATTACTAGAAATAGGGTATAACTAACATTAAAGCAAGGCAACACCTGAGCAACATATTTTTCAAATACTAAATATCATAGTAAGTAGCATGTTTTTACTTGAACTTAGCACGCTTACTTTAGCCGGGAATATCAATACATAATGTTTCGTTTTTTGCTACTAAACGGTGTATTTTCACGCATTTCATCCGATATATACGTTTTTTAAGATGCAGTGACGTTAAGAGATCAAATTTCAAGTGGATTTCTATTAAGATTTCATTACACCTGCGTGTTCACAGTAAAGGACAAAATTAACATAAATGCAAATAATTATTTTACAAAGAAAAAAAGCAATTATTACATAAACAGAGATAAAATTTAAAGACGTAAGATTTAAAGGTATTATTATAAACCTAATAACAGTCAAATAATATTCGAGTAAAAGCCGGCCTTGAGAAAATCAACAACTTAAAACTGAACAATTGAATAAATTTGAAATATATTCTTTTTATTGTAAGGGCAAACTTTAATTGTTCAAGGCCATTAACGTTTGTGTTTAGGGGGAAAAGAGAAATATATTAACAGATGTAAAAATGGCGCGTTCGTTATATGCTTATATGGTTAAAACGTTTACATACTGTTATTTAAAGAATAAACAACAAACAGAACAAGGAACTTAGGGATAATTACGTATTGAGTTATCTTAAATCGAGAAATGAAATATATCCAAAAAGTATTCATTTGAAAGAAAATATGCGCTGAGAAAACAAAATTTCTAAAAATAATGAATGCAAGGCTTTTTAAAACGACATCTATTAATATGGGGGGAAATTGTTGACACAATGGTTTGTTTAAATATATGAAATAGATATGACGTCTTATTGACAATGTTGTGAATATGAGATGATGTAAATATTTGTTTAGCGAAATCAAAGGATGTTTAATTTTGTATGTTTTTATTAATGGGAAAGTATGCTTTTTATTGTTTTGTTTATATGAGATTCGTCATGGATACATTTACAATAATGTATGCTTTAATCAATAAAACGTCACTATTATGGCAAACAAAAATTGAGTATTCTTTCACTTCTTTGAAAAAAATCTACTTTATAGGCAAATTTGACAAAAAGTTTACGCTGGAAAAAGGGCATAACTCTTAGAAAAATAGTTTGATTTCAGGGTAATTTTCATATTGTCATTGTTTTACAACTGTGCATTGTCCAGTCATTGCGAGTTCTAATATTAACGGTGAACATTTTTACAGTTTTTACATAATTCAACTTAATGCGCAAGTTTTACAAAACAAGATATGTTTGTAAAACATGTATGCCCCCTATCGGCAGCCAATTTGTCATGTGATCAGGTAATTATGCATGAATTCTGACCCAGTGAACAAGCAATTAATAAGGGTTATCTAGTATCTACTGGTCATGACTAGTCACAAGGTAATAATTATTGTGACCCCATAGGTTGTGTGCAGCAATTAAAGTTATTAAAAATCTTACCAAATAATATATACATAAATTTTATGAATCACATAGGCCTCATTAATGACAGCCAAGTTGTTATATTACATAAGACCTTCAAATGTGTATACCAAAAGCACATAAAAATATCAACCAAGGCAACTTGAGTTGTTGAGTTATTGTTCAGAAATGGTCATTAAGTACAAGGTCACTATGACATTGACCCCTTGACCCCAAAATCAATAGGGGTCATCTACTGGTCATGACCAATCATCATACCAAGTTTGAAATTCCTAGGCCTAAGCGTTCTTTAGATATTGATTGGAAACCGTTTTTACCTACAAGGTCAATGTGACCTTGACCCCTTGACCCCAAAATCAATAGGGGTCATCTGCTGGTCATGACCAATCATCATAGCAAGTTTAAAGTTCCTAGGACTAAGGGTTCTTTAGTTATTGATCGGAAACCGTTTTAACCTACAAGGTCAATGTGACCTTGACCTTTGACCCCAAAATCAATAGGGATCATCTGCTGGTCATGACCAATCATCATACCAAGTTTGAAATTCCTAGGCCTAAGAGTTCTTTAGTTATTGATCAGAAACCGTTTTTACCTACAAGGTCAATGTGACCTTGACCTTCCCCCTTGACCCCAATATCAATAGCAGTCATTTGCTGGTCATTACCAATCATCTTACCAAGTTTGTAGTCTCTAGGCATAAGGGTTCTTTAGTTATTGATCGGAAACCGTTTTTAACTACAAGATCAATGTGACCTTGACCTTTTACCCCTAATTCAACAGGGGTCATCTGCTGGTCACGACCAATCATCAAACCAAGTTTGAAGTTCCTAGGCCTAAGCGTTCTTTAGTTATTGATCAGAAACCGTTTTTACCTACAAGGTCAATGTGACCTTGACCTTTGACCCCAAACTCAATAGGGGTCATCTGCTGGTCATGACTAATCATCACACTAAGTTTAAAGTACCTAGGCCTAAGCGTTCTTTAGTTATTGATCGGAAACGGTTTTTACCTAAAAGGTCAATGTGACCTTGACCTTTGACCCCTTGTCCCCAAAATCAATAGGGGTCATCTGCTGGTCATGACCAATCACCATACCAAGTTTGAAGTTCCTAGGCCTAAGGGTTCTTTAGTTATTGATCGGAAACCGTTTTTACCTACAAGGTCAATGTGACCTTGACCTTTGACCCCTTGACCCCAAAATCTATAGGAGTCATCTGCTGGTCATGACCAATCACCATATCAAGTTTGAAGTTCCTAGGCCTTAGCATATGTTAGTTATTGATCGGAAACCGTTTTAACATACAAGGTCAATGTGACCTTGACCTTTGACCCCTTGACCCCAAAATCAATAGGGGTCATCTACTGGTCATGACCAATCACCATATCAAGTTTGAAGTTCCTAGGCCTAAGGGTTCTTTAGTTATCACTCGGAAACCATTTGGTCTACGGACCGACGGACCGACGGACTGACGGACCGACGAACCGACAAGTGCAAAGCAATATACCCCCTCTTCTTCGAAGTGGGGGCATAAAAATTAAAAAAAGTTAAAACCTCCGAATATTTTGCTTTCACAATACCAATAAAAAAATAACAAAACCGGAGCAAAGATGTTTTTTGAAACAATTGTGACATAATAATCGGAATTAAATTGGCTATGTTTACATACATATCATATACAGATGAGATGATTGCAACTGCTATTAGTTGCGTATCAACCTAGAATTAAACACATGGTTTATGGATATTGGATATTTGATTATATATTTGTTTGCGCTGTAGTGTGCATTTTATCAGATAACGAGTTATATCGTATGAAAAATATCGCTTTGACATTAAAAAGGAGTAATCTATCCTTTTGTTTCGATACAACATTATTAAAGTACAAAAAATTTGATATTGGTAAACAGTGATGTACGTAATATTTACTGACATTATCAATGAAGAAAAAAGCAACGCAATTCTTAACGTATGAAAAATTCTGGATGTTAACAATAAAAGTAAACAGTTATGTTTGTTTATGTATAAATTCAAACAATCATTTATCTAAATTTAGCGAAAAAGAAAAAAAAAATAATAAAATCTAAAAATAAAAAAATCAAATTTTTTATCAGTGCTGCTCCATATTTTTTGTTATAATTTTTGACGTCGTGAGCTTAAAGCCACATGAAAGTATAATTATTTGATTATATGACTTACGTACGGAAAATATTATATTAAATAACCTACGGAATGTATGGTAACATTCAACTGATAAAAAGATCGAACAGTTCGTTTTGTATCTAAGTATGTGATTTCTATATTTGCTCCATTATCAACTATTTTTAGTAAATTAAACAATTATCATAGCAAATCTTTTAAAAATACATCTAATTGAAATCAACTAATGGTAAAAAAAGTGGACATACAATTACTTTTATTTCTATGTAGTTTTAAGATCAACTAATTAAAATTAGTTTTGCGTTCTTTCTGATTTTTATAGTGACTGAGCAAAGGCATAAAGACGAGTTTAGATTTGGCGCCAAAATAAATCGGCGTTGTTATACATTTTCCGATTAACTAAATCATAAGGCAAATACGTCACTTGCCTGAGTATTTTTCTATATCAGAGCTGTGTAAAACTTAGATTTAGTATTGGTCCGGGTACTAAAATTTATGCACGATTTGGTAAAACGGTCACATTTATTGTATGGCTTTTTGGATAGCTATAAATAATTAACAGGTTGTTGCGTTTTAAAGAAAATCGCGATGTTTTGATGTTGTTATAAACACATGAGATATGAATATCTTCTTCATTTTTTAAAATACAAGAGTAGTGCCGTCTTGTGTATTTTGTATTAATTTTAAGATAAACTAGTTTGTATCCGTTTTATGATCAAATTATAAGTAAAGAATTGACTGACTCTTATACTAAATTTATTGAACCAATTGAATAAAATTAAACTATGCGAGCCTTGGGCGATAATACTGTTTCATTCACCAAGTTCAATAAATTAAGTATTTAATCTACACGAATATGATATTCTGTTTATGACATATCTAAAATAAGAACGGTAAACTGTAAGAAAGAGTCATTTTCCATTGACGCACCTAAAGTGTAACGTTAACATTAGAATGTTTGTAACGCAATGGCATCATTTCACAGTGTAAATACATAGAGGATATCATGTTTGTTTATGTGTCAGATGACATTTTATTTCATCTCGTGAGCTTTAAAAACAGTATTCTCGCGAGATGAAATAAAATTACACCTTACACAACAAACGAACAAATGTTCCTTCTATTTTTTTCTTAATACCAAGTTTTCATGAGATTTCTTTAATATCAACTTTAATGTTAAAATCTGTTTTCCCCACTGGCCTCATTTAAGTCGAATTTTGCATAAAGTACAAGAAGTCTTGAGCTAAAAATAAGTTCGACAATCAACGTTAAATTGCGATGATATTAATTATTATATTTCAAAATAATGAATGATTCCTTGTTTTATTAATAAAAACAAAGAATTCTAGTAGAAGAAAAAGTTACACCATCAGACCTTATTTTCGTTACTTACGGCGAATTTATATAAGACCAGGTTTGTGTTATATAAGCGGCCGCCATTTTTAACATTTGTGTATTTCATGAGAGGAAAATAATTGTGTTTGATTCAAAGAGATATCAATCATTTGATTTGTTAGTCATACATCACTTTATAAGAAAGAAAACTTGTTTGAGGATTGTTCCAGACAATAAATAAGAGTTGACAGATGTGTAAACATTCAAAAAGCTGCTAGAAAATTGGAAAACATGGAATTGTTGAAAAGCTGCCTTACGAACGTTGGGTTGTTTACTTATTTTTCGAGCTGATGGCCGTCATTGCTCTTTAAGTTTTCAGTTATTGTTCGAACGATACTTAAATATGCCCGAATGTCAACAAGAGCAGTTTTGCATGTGGAAGATATTCTATATTTCAGACTGTAAAAACGAAAAAAAAATTAGAGACGATATTTGACAATTTGAATGAATTGAAGTCAGTTTTCTTCTTTCAGATACTTTTGAAATTTAAGTTATTTACATTTATCAATTTCAGCTTTGCTTTTCTCTAAATAGTTCTGACAATGTTAGAATTGTCAGTAAAAATAAAATTGAGGTACCACATAGGGAAAGTCTTCATAAGTGGTTTCGTCATTGAAAAGTGTGAAATTATAATTTGATAATTTTCACTGTGAAATTATCAAATATAATTTCACGGATGAATCAGTAATCCACTGAAAAACATAAAATAAATTAGTGTTATATCTTTTCCGGTTTTTATTGGCTTTATAACACTCCTGCTGCTTGGTTTATGTGATAATTAATGTAAATGCAGGCAATTTTAAGTTAATATAGCTATATACAGCATTGATAATGACATTTTACTTTGTTTGCTTAAAAACCATGAGAAGAAAACCATCCGATATTTACACGTTGTTAAACATTTTAAATGCATAAAGAATTATCGGCCCTTTTAACAAGTGTATCTTCAAAACAAGAGAAAGAAAATTAGAAATCATTGTTGGATGGACCGATTGACATCATGATGCAAAACAATATGCCACCTCTTTTTCGAAGTGTGGCATAATTCTTTGAATACAATATATTTAGATGGTAATTCCTTCCTACTAAGGGGCTCTTTCTACTATATTGATGTGACTTAAGTTTTCTAAATACCATTGCAGACAATATTGATCTGTATTTTAAAAGCTAATTACCTGTTAAAGCAGGTATTATCCTAATGACTTAATTTAATATATTAAAGAGAAAAAAATCCTAAAAAGAGAAATAACTGACAAACAATTATAAGGTGAAAGCACAAGCTTTCAATCGAATTTAGGACATTAATTATCATGAAACTGAAACTGTTGATAAAAGCGACTTTAAAGTTGCCTATTTGTATGAAATATGCAAAATACAACGCAAGTCATGTCTAAATGGTTTCTGAGCAACATTGCAGTTAACTTCGACATGACGACGAGACAGACAAACATGTTTACAAATATCTCCTGTTTTAACAAATTTATAAATGTTTGTGAATGTTCATTTTATTTTGTGCTTGAAATCGCCTCACTTAATTTGGAAAAGTGTCTTTAAATTTAAGCGTAAAGATGAGATATATTAAAATTAGACAAAAATCTTAAGGATTTCCACTAATGCATGGAATCATCCTGAAATCTATTAAAATGTGACTGTATCTAATCTTTTAAGCAGATTAACACTTGTTTTTTCTCAATATTTCAAAAATATTCAAATTATTTTCAGAGGAGTAATACAATTGTGATTAACCTAATATTAAAATTTGAATAGCATTTGACAGTAAATTGTTACAAAAAGTTAGTTCGCCGTTATTTTTATGATCATTGTATTCATGTGAACTATAAAAATCTTCAAAATTATAAACAAATTGTGTTTTTTCTACATTCAACGCGATATTTATCTCTTGAAGAACACACATCAAACAAAAATAAAGACGATAATTATCGAGGGGAACTTTTCCAATTTCGCTAGTATATGTTGACCTGTTCTCTAGAAAGGGCGCTCGACAGACTAGCGAAATTAAATACATGCGAATTTAGTACTAAATTTAGCCCTTTTGAGGCGATTATTTAAGCGTGTTTCTAGCGAAATTTTGTGGAAAAAATAGGGCACCGTAGATTCGACAGTTTTGCATACTATAGTGCTTTGTACGTTAAAACTCAATAAGTTATTATACACTTTAACCAATAAAATCAATAACGTATTTATGAATTTAGTATTTTTTTTAAAGAAAAGTTTATATTAATCGTATCCTAGGTAAAGGGGCAACGAAATATATAGTAGTCATTGTGAAAATACCCTTGATTAAACATAATTAAAGGCTATTGATGAGTACAATGATACTTAACCATTTCCCCCATGAGCATATTGTGAAAAATGGCCATTTTCACTGAAAAGCCTCCTCTTACAAGTTCAAACTGCTATGAAACTATGAAAAATGCTTCAATACTAATCAAACTTGGCACAAATGTTGACTGGACCATTGCCTTTGTAACGACAATTTCCTGTTACCATGGCAACGAGGGGACATCTCAAAATTGCCAAAAATCACTATTTTGCCTCGATTTGTTCCATCAAAATTTATTCAAAAGTGCTGCAACTTCTCAAGGGATTGAGATAGAGTCAAAGGCTTTTCAGCGTTGGTTACACGTTACCTTATGATCCACCTGGGTCATTTTAAGCCTCTCACAAGTCCAAAATTTTCTTGGCGATCAGGGGGACTCCACCCCCTTCAAACCCCCCAAACAGAAGGGGGCAAATCCCCCTGCTGGCAACCCCCTGATGTATCTTTTTGATGGGGGGCAGCGCCGAAAAAGTGCCCACTTTTTTTTCAACATTTCTCAAACAAAAACATGTGTTTGGGGCCCAAATAGGACATTTTTTCACTATTTCAGGCCTATAAAAGGGGGGGTCGAAAGTGCGTTGTTTCGCGTATGTATGAGGTAAAGGGTTAACAAAAAATGATGAAACACTTTTGAATCACCCAAAATCTAGTTTTTCCATGTTAACATGTGGTCTTTTACCTAATTTTGGTGAAAAATTGTTGTACTGTAACATTTATAATTTTTTTAGTTAACCCTTTCCCCCATGAGCATATTGTGAAAAATGCCCATTTTCACTGAAAAGCCTCCTCTTACAAGTTCAAACTGCTATGAAACTATGAAAAATGCTTCAATACTTGGGGCCAAAATAGGACATTTTTTCACTATTTCAGGCCTTAAATGGGGGGGGGGGGGGTCGAAAGTGCGTTGTTTCGCGTATGTATGAGGTAAAGGGTTAAATAATATCAAATCAGTAGTGAGAGATACTAGCATGAATAGGCTTACTTTTTTTTTATAATGAGGCAGCTTTGTTAACGTAACAATGAATGTTTTTTTAATAAATATGTATAATAATCTATTACTTCCTATGCACATGTCTACTTAAATAACTATGATCACAACTAACAGCACAAACGTGCAAATAAAATGAAGTTTTCAAAGAAGCCCCTTGCAACTCATAGTCTTTTGCGTAGTTAAACACTATCTTTCAGTTCTTACATGATTGATTTAAACATATTTTATTGCCAAAAATAAGACATATACATACATGTAAACAGTTACAATCAATGAAAATGACATATTTGGCAAAAGGGTTGACCTACAAGTTCTCTCAACATTAGCAACGGGTCTTCCCTGATGCAATACATTACAATAACAATTTTTACATAAAACTTCAGGTCTTAAAATTTATGACTTGTGTTGAGGAACCTTTAGTATTTAGTATAATAAAAAAAATCAAAACAGCCTAAAGTGGTTAATAATTTGTTTCCGTGGAAAGCACGTGTGATATGACGTTAATAATTTACGAGATTATTTTCACCCAATAGGTAAATAAATCAGACAGATATCATTAGAAAACATAGCATTTCAATTTGGTTCCCAACAGGGAATATACATGTATTCAGAGAGCTTTTAAATATTGTTACACTATATAAGCTTTAATTTATACGGATGACAAGTCGCTTGTTATTGAAATATCAGACATTCAAAAATAAGGGATCACATTTTGTCCATACATTTATACTTCACTACTGTTGTTACAAGTGTCAAGTGATGTGCTATAACTGTAAGAAATTGCCCCGTACATCACTTTAGTGTTGTTATATTTTTCTGGTTCTTCGGGATCACTGATTCCAGCACTTTTATGTGATGAAAAATTGAGTACCGCTCAGGCCGGTGCTGGAAGGGGGGTTTGGGGATGTTGCAGTTTTTCATAATCACTCACGTACGGACTCAAAACTAGTCTGCAATTTTCATGTTATGTTGTTGTGATCAAGGGGATTACATTTTGTCCGGATTTTTATATCGTGAAGAATAAGAAAAACTATAAGAGATGTTATATTAAATAAAATGTCTAATACTATAATATACGAAAGCCTACGACAACCTAATAGTATCAAATGAAACCAAAGGCATAATAACGCGCAAAAAGGTGTAACATTGCGAATAAAGGCGAAGTAACGCGAAAAATGGCGTTATAACGCAAAAAGGCGTAACAACGCTAACCAAAAAGCGTAATAACGCAAATGAAATCAAAAGGCGTACTATAAGGCGTTAAAACGCTAGTTTAGTAGTGTAATTACACCCTGTAAATATTGTTTGTTTGGAGACCGGCAATTATTACAGCAAGAAAAAGTTCACTGTCAATTTTGACAATCTTCATTACAGAAATATAAGGAACAAAGAACGAGCCAAAGCAGAACGTCGGGAGAGTTCTGCTTTGCAAAGTCGTTTTCTTTGACCAGCGATTTGTTAAATAATTTTCAAAAGCAAAATCAGCCAGTAACCCTTTGAAACTAAACTCTAGATTATATTAAATGATCCCGAACCGGTAGTCATACGACGCTATAAAAATTGAAATTGGTATTGTTAAAAAAAGGTTTTATTGCAACTTATTGCAAATATTTACGTTACGCACAATTTTCCATGATAAAATGAATGCTACGTTCTACGTAAAAAGTGGTGTATAAATTGATTAATTAGAAGGTTCTTCTACACAGCAAGACAAGGCTCAAAGCCCTTAAACCAATAATGCATAATAACCTCATTCCATTCGTTATAAAATTTTATCGTTCTTGGTCTAGAAATACATTCATATTGATTTAGATCATGTATGTATCTTAACAGTTGGTAAAATACCAATATTAAATATATAGAGATATTCATCCTTAACATTAAAAAAGTATAATGATATTCCTTTACTTAAAAAAAGCGGTATCAATACTTGCAATTTGAAAATGTTTTTACATTCGATCTGGAAAAGTACAATGCATTCAGGAACATAACTGATTTTCACTGAGCAAATAAATCAATCTAACAAACGCAAATATGACATCCTAATCACGTCGGCAAGTAAACACATGATGTTTGACAATCATAATATCTGCAAATAACGAACATATCATTTAAATAGGATGATGTATTGTTTGACTTGTATGTTGCCATTCATATGAATTTTTATTAAATTTTGATCTAAATATAGCTGCAATCGTATTGGTCTAAATAGTAGTCAACATAACTTTTTATAAAATCATATTCACTGGGTGTAGTATCATATTCACTGGCTGAATTGGATTTTTCCAGTCTAAAAAAAAGATTGAGACTCATATTCAATAATCAAACACCGTAGACTGTTAATTACGCGAATTATTTAAATATAATTGTTGCTTATTTTGTTCTTTATGCCATATTTCTCGATTAAAATATCATAACTTTACTATTATACTTAAAGGCTACACCGCAGTTATGAGTATAAACTTAAAATATTTTTGTATGCGCAGCGTTTGCGTAGTCGTTGCATGCCTTACACGTGCGTCTTTGTTCCGAGGCAAAATTTGTACATGTATATAAGGTTGTACTTTGTGATTTTTTTTAATTTCATAGCCTTTTCGTATAATAAAACAATTATTAACTAGTGAGCCATGGAATATGATGTGATTTTTACCGGCAGAAAGTCATTTTGACCTATCGCCTCGGTCAATATGTCATCTGCTGGTGAATATTACATCATATTCAATGGCTCACTAGTCAATATTTGTATATAATTGTATGAGCTTATAATTTAAATTGAATTGGTCTATCATTAAAGGTATGTCATATCATTGATAATTACGTTGATAATTGTCAGTATCACACTTGACAACAAAACCACGAAAGAGCTATGTTTTGTTGCTCTTGGTATATATTAGATACTTTATCCGATGTAATATATCTAAATGTAGCAGATAATAAATACTAGTCTAAGAAGGAAATATTATGATTTAAATATTGTCATACTGAACCAATAAGAACTTTATAAATGTGTTTCTTTTTAATAAATGTTGTATAAGAATAGTCAATAGATACATCTCTGTTTATTTTCTCAATTATAATAAAACTAATTATACAATGTATCTATTCATTTAAAACAACAAACAAACTGTGTTTAACAATATTTATATAAGGCCTCCAAAAATGATAAATACCGTGATAATGAAACATGTCAACCCCCAACTATGCCTGATTGTTAAGGATGTTATTGAAAAAAATTCTTATGAAAATCAGACTCTTTGCGTAATTTAAAGCTATTGTGTATAGACATTATAAGATATAAGCAGTTAGCAGAGAAGCTGTTGACAGAAGTTGCACATGACTTGCAATTGGCCAATTTAGCAAAATATGTCGCATAAAGACGTATTTTTCAGACTTCACCTCGGGGTTAGGTAATAGCCTCAAAATCACAAATGTATAAGATTGTTTTCACAATATACGTTTGAAAGAACGTGTTTGTATATATTGTTAAACCACAGTAGTTTAGTCACCTCTAACGACATGATTATAGCGGTTTAGACACAAGCACGAAATTTGAACATTTAAATATGATAAATAATAATTTTCTGTTGTAGAACAATGCATTATCTAGCATATAATATATATAATATCGGATTACGTATCTCACACTTGCCAACTACGTGCATACACAATTTTGTCGTGTTTTGTTTTATTATATTGATTTATTATATATTTATTAATTGTTTATTGTATAACAAACCTTCCAAAGCAGGCAAGTTCACTTTAAAAGTAGTTAACATATAACTAACATTATAGCAGCGTTTAGTAGGAACAGATGTCTTCATGGTAAGAATGGTATTTTCTTAGTAAATAAGAACCGATCAGGCCTCTATATATTCTAAAGACCTTATCACTGACAAAAACATTTAATAACCCCTTTACTAATTTGAAGTGGATCATTACAGCAAGCAAATTTTACTATCATTACTTGATTTTCTCTGAAAAAGTCTACAGGGAAGTCAAGAGTATAATTTATAGTTAAGGTAAATGAACTACTAAATAGAATGTTCAGAACCTTGACTTTGAATGTCAATGTAAACTAAAATCTCTTGGTTGTTCTTAATGGACATGGACTATTGATGGTGGATGATATGGTGTGATTCTCTTACTTCTCAAAACATCTAAAGTTGCAGAACTCTATTGGATAAATAAGATATATGACATGAAACATAATTATCATGACTGATGTTTGCATGACAACCTTGAATTAAATACATATTGTATGGACTTTTGATGGTATATGTGTCTGTTATGTGACGTACATCATCCGATAACGGTTTATTTGTCGCGTTGACCTTAAATATAATAAACGTTAGTTGTGATTGTTGAGTAAAATTGTCAAAGAAAAATTATGATGTAAAAATGTCATATTAATAGTAAGATTGTTTTATAAAATTATTATAGTAAAATTGTAAAATCAGTAGTAAAACTATTCAAGTAAAATTATTATTATTATAGTAAAACTGTTATAGTAAAATGAATTTGAGATTGGTCAACAGTAATGTAGACAACACATTTCGGACATATTCACACTTCAGTCCTATTCAAATTTAAAAGATTTTAATAACTTATATGCGGACTTTGGGTTATTCTAAGCAGACAAAGGAGCATCTTTATGAGTAATTCGATATGTAATTCTTGTATAACTGCATTCAATTGTTAACCAATATAATTATATAAAAACATAAACAACAAACTATGCAAAATATAAGATTAATGACTTTAAGAAGTAACAACTGAACATTAACACAATGAATTACTTTGCTTTTAAACATCTTTCATGGAAATAGGGAAATATAAGGTCGTTCTAGTAGACAGTTTCAATTTTATGAAGAAACTTCCTTAATTCTATTGAAAAGTAAAGCTTTTAACTTATTGCTTTGCGTCATTTTTGTGTTTTGTATAAGAATCTAGTCTCCGCTTTAATTTAGATGATTTTTCAGTTAAGTCATTAGAAAACTGAACTTGTTTCCTGCTCCGTGAAAAAGTCGTTAATCTTCTATATCGAAATCAATATTGTCAACAATGACATTAAGAATGACTGCGTGAATATGCTCATAAGACATTTTTATGCCGATTGTTTAAGGAAGATATCACCTTTTTAAATACTCGCCTTTCTGACTAATAGAGAATAAGTGGTTAATCAAATTTGTATTTTTTATATGCGAAAATTGTTTTCTTCTTGTTGAAATTTTCTCAGATACTTGTTCAGTATAATAATTAAAACTTGATACAATTATTGTAATTGTAAAACAAATTCATTGTTTTTGTAAAATGCTTGTAATTTATCTGATATCCCAAACAGAGCGTGACATCATTTTAATATGCTCAGCAGATTTACAATTGCTGTTGTCTTCTTAAACTGTCACAAACATAACTATTTCTTTCTTTGAAAAACTATAATTGTAATAGACCTAATATTGAAATGAGCATATTCAGTTTATACGTATTTGGAACATACTGTTGACATTATTCTTGAGATCAGATGTATCCACTTTAACTTAAATAATGAATAGAACTGCTGTTTTATTGTTGTTGATATTTGGGGGTTTATTTGTTTCTTTAGGGGAGTGTTTGTTACATTCTGGGTGACTTTCTCTGTTAAGTAAGTAAATTTCTATCAATCTGAATTATGTTGTTTTTTTTGGCATGATAGACATTTTTAGACAAATACGGGATGATCTTAACGCGTATTTCTAACTTTTTTGTAGTTTTTTTTTTCAGATTATCGGCATATATACCACTTACACTTTTAAAATAAATAAACTTAAAAATAAAGATCAGCGAGCATTTTATAAAGAGAAATGTAATGTTTTCATGTTAATAATTTTACTCAAGACATATAAAATTATCAAAAGTACTTGGTGGAATTCGAATACACGGGTATGTGGTTTGATGCCAACAACCTTAACCAATCCGCCACCGTATGGTTAGTTTGTTTGGATGGTCACATCCATATTTACTGTTTGGCTTAAAAACCGTTACAGTCATGCGGCGTCCATCAAAGTGCTCTTACTGTAAAGAGCTTAAATGATCGATCTCCTGTTTGTCAAAGTACCTTGTATTTGTCAAAGAAGCGTACATGACAATCCGTGAACTAACTGCATTTACTGTTTTATGTTTGCGTTTTCTACATCCGCAGTGGTAAATTCGAACTCGGAGTCAATATGGTATATTAACTATAAGAGAACAGTAAAACAGTGCTCTAAAACTTCACAAAATAGTTTTAATTTTACTTAACAAAAACATGACTAAAGAAAGCTTTCTAGAGAAAGATGATATTAAACTTTTATTAAGTATGGTTTGTTAACTGTTACAAAAATGTAAGTTTAAGCAGGCGATATGTTGTGACAATTTGTGTTTGTTATGTACGTAATAAAACTGTTCCAAAACAATTTTACAATGATCGTAAAAATGTGTCTCAAATTCCTGACGAGTGTACGAAAACATTTGCTAATTTTACTTCAGATCTCATACAACAATATTCGTTTATTAAAACTTAGTGGTGTTTTCGCAAGTGTTATCATATTTCAACATTTGTATTTTCATGAATGTGTCATGCAATGTTTTTATCAGGTAAGACATAAGGAAGAAAATAATATTCATTTTGTTGTTACTATATCTGTGTAATAGTTAAACAGTAGAAAAATCATGTTTTTATTTAAATGATACTATAAAAATGGAAAACACAAAACACATTATCTTATAATGGTTATAGGTAATTTCCTTGATATTTATTACACACATTTATCTATTAATTATTGGACAGTAACTATGAGGATAATATTCACCATTGGCAATAAGGATTATTACTCGAGTTCCACTCGTATGCAAACAACACATTTCTAAAGGAATATAATGCAATTTTTGTTTCATATTCTATAGCAAAATTTATATATATTTATATATTTTGGAAATAATGTCTTAGAATAATCAGACATTTGTTTAATTGGTATAGACGAGAATCATGTTTTGTTAATAAAGCATGGTATCAATTTATATGGTTTAATAACGTCGGTAATTTGTTAGATAATATAATTGTGTCAGTAAAGCCTTTAGCGACTATTCCTTGGATTTATAAGAGAAATTCGATACGGAATACCATGATAACTGTTTAACGTATAGAAAAAATATATGAGCATTTCCTTTAAGATGTCGTTTATATTACAGATATTAATATCCTATAAAATAAACGAAGGCAAAAAATGTCATTTAACACTGAAGATAACAAATTAAACCACACCATCACAAAGGTATTTGATTATAGTTTGATTTTAGCTGTAAACGTTCCGGAAAGAAGCCTTCAGTAGTGCATATCAAACTACTTTTGTCAACATGTACAAGTGTAAATACGTAATGGGAAAAAGGTTATTCGAATGGCATTGCGAAGTACATTGCAAACATTAAAATGTTTTTTTTTAAATACAATGATGTTCATTTTATAAAATTACATAAAAGAGCATTGCAATGTTAAAACACAACATAGACACGCTTGAAAATGTCCATTTACTGTATAATAACATTTTATTAAATATACATTTTCATTTTTTCAAGACCTCCAGAATATACAGCCCAAGGTAACAGTGCAGTTGTTTTCGTTCATATCATCAAGTCATGGTAGCACCCTGAAACAGATACGCGAATCATTTGACAGGGAATCCTCCTCCTTTATTTCCTGTTTGTATAAAAAAGAAATAAAGCAGACACAAATATTACACTCAAATGTAGAAATCACTTCATAATACAGCATATTTGTAACATCGTTTTTCATATTACATATTATATGGACGTATATAAACGGTAATTGCACTATAACCGTATTTTAGGACCATTAAACTTGTCAAATAAATAAACAACTAATAACATAAACATATCTGGAAATTAACAAATTTAATTCTTATTCATGTCATGGGATGTTTCTGTGACAATGTCATAATAATTATACTGGTTCACTGTTCTATAGTTCAGTATACAATTTACATTAATTTCATCTAAGAAGCTGCAATTTGCATAATCATATTTGCATAGCGCCATGTTTAGATCAAGTGTATAAAATTGAATATTAATGTGTATGTGGTCTATTTGAAAACGTACAGACGTGCATGAACACAAACACTACATAACGAACAACAGTGCAATTTTGTCGGTACATATAGCACATATTAACAGTAAAGTTATATCTTGATTTCAATGTCAAATTATTGTTAACATATGATTGCCATATATATTTACCATTTCCTCTTCAAGTAATATTTTAAATGAAATCGATAACAAACCGACAATACGGAAATATATATCAAAATTAACATTATCCCTATAAAGCCGGAATTCCTTTCGTTGTAAACAATATAATTGTTTAAGTGTGTTTAAAACGAAAAAAGCGTGTTCGGTTAAAACTGGATAAAACCACATGATATATTTTTTACCGAAATTTCAATATTTACAGAAACTTTTGAATTTCACTTTGTCACGGTACGGTCAAATGATATGAACGCTCAACGTTCGAGGCTTATTTAATATTTTGAAACAGATCATGCGCAATGTAAAAAACATACAGGCGGAAAAGATTTGTAAATAAGGTAGTCAAAATCTCATTTGATCTGACTATGAGTGTCTTCCTTAAACCTTTATATCTTTATCCGTGCACATGCAGTATTACTTAACGAGTCAAAAAGGCGATTTAAGAACAAAGTAACACTCAGTAACATTTCATAACATGGCCACATAATTGGACATGTAGACAGTTTGTGCTGAATTTTGCATTGAAGTCATCTTCTTAAGTTTGAGATATATGTAGATGAGTCAATGAATAATTTGTAAACAAATGGAATTACTAATAGCCTCCAGTAACCTTTTGAAAACGATTCAAATTGATACCATTTACTGTGTGTGTGTGTGTGTGCGTGCGTGCGTGCGTGTGTGTGTGTGTGTATTTATCGTTATTAGGAGACGTTTAAAGAATGCGTATATGGTAGGTGAAATGCCTTTTCCATACATTGTATGTAGGTAGGTAATTGGTCATAAGAATGCATATCTATCATTTGCCCACTTCAAAAACTCGCAAATTGAAACTGCTCGGAGACAGTTGCCATTAATAGCGTATAAAAAACTTGTTTCAAACATGATGATCTCAATTCATTCTGGCTGGTGTAATACTCAGCTAAAAAGCATTAATGTTGCATTTATTAAAACACATACTGTTAACAAATTTATTATATGTTTTC
The DNA here is from genome assembly GCF_026571515.1 of Ruditapes philippinarum. Lineage (NCBI taxonomy): Eukaryota > Metazoa > Mollusca > Bivalvia > Venerida > Veneridae > Ruditapes > Ruditapes philippinarum. The sequence continues at coordinate 56,467 of NW_026857745.1, forward strand.
AAAGAAAGGAAACATTTTTTAATATAAACCTCAGTAGAGTTATAACTATTTCAGAATAGAAACTCGCAAAATGAAAATATATATTTCAAAAGCAATTTCAACTGTAGATACACTAATTTCGAAGGGTTTCTAACAATTTCACTCAAGAGTATATTCAATTGCTATCAATTTCACTCAAGTACTTATTCGGTTAAGTACAATTCCAACTTGACACTATAAAGAGCATTTTAATACAGCTTATACGAGTATGTTGAATACAAAGTAAACAAAGGTATTGTGAATTAAATAGACTCTATACACAAGATCCTTAACTATCTCGTACTTAACATATTGTTTTAAAAATCAGTGTTTTCAGTAGAAGGTTAGTGGCTATTATTTGCATTCTTGAGATTGGACATGTCTTGTAAAGTTCTGCAGCTTTGTCAGGCTCTTAAATGAAAAAATATATCATCTGAAGGAAAAAGATATGTGACATGTCAAAAATGTCTTCTTGTAAAAGAATATCAATGAAAAGCTATGGCTTGTGGTGAGTTATTGAATATGATATCTGTCAAATAACTAAGTATATATTGCAAGCAGTCATATTTGTTTTTGTTTTTTTACTTTAAAGGGGTCAATTAACATTTAGTTTTATGTATTTGATACCTAAAACAATCTCTTTATGGCATTAGCTCACACTGTATTAATGGAAGTCGTTTTTTTCACCTTACAAGATACGTTGTAATTATGCAATAATTTAAAAATTATAGAGAAAACTAGAGTCCCCCAACAGGGACAACACGCCATAATTGAAAACAAAGTTGCAGGCTCGGTTTGATTGAGCTGGTTCATGGACGGTACTGGAAAGTGGAAGTGAACGTCCACACCCCTTAGCCAAGGCTTCAGCAGAACTCAACATTTAACATGAACTGTTAAATTTTATGAATTTTGAAACATCCGCAGATTTGTTTGTATGACAAATATCATGGAATCCGCAATGTGTTACGTTTTTGCCATTCGAAGATTAAACTTCAGACAATAGTTCTACTTAATCAATGTAGGAAACTGAAAATTTTGTTTACGATGCATGCAGCTCTTTGCAAATCTACTTGCCTTTTCTACCTTTAAAGTATTAATTTGTTGATTTCAAAATTAATAATTTTACAAGTTCGTTCATATCAAATGCATGTTCAAATGTCTTATAAAAGTATTAAAAGACTTGTTTAAAACAATTATGCCTGCCTCAATTGTGTTGGAAATTAAATGAGTGCAAATGAATTGAAACATTTGCCGGAATGCAATCAATTACTTGATGATATTTTACGAAGCGATGCAATAACTCAACGCCATGAAGTTTAATGTATATATTATTATGTCGTGTGTGAAACTCATTTTCAATATAACATGGAATGGTCTTAATTATCAAGACGCCGACGCTAATAAATACATGGCAATTTACAATCGATTTGTTGACATCTATCGATACAAGATTCACGACGCGTGTCAATGTGGTATTTCTATTTATTATAATTACACACATATTTTTACACAATAAAATTGCCGACATGACTCTCATGTCAATACACCTAGAAACACACCAAAATCGAGTTTGGGCATGATAAATTTTATACAAATTCTAGTAATATATTCACTTTTGTTATTAAGTATGCATATAGAAGACAAATATATTTCGCCTGAACAAATTAAAAACATTTTGTGGACAACTGACATGCAATTCCACTTAAGATTTTAAGATTCTACGATGGTTTGTTAGGAAAATGAGGAACAAAATCACTTGTAAAAAAAGAAAAGATTCACATGTCCCTGGCACACATTTATTTAAATAAATGATTACATGTAATAGACAATTTATTTACTGTAACAGCGAAATGTATATTTTAAACACTGTTACATTGTTAACAATAAACATTCAATGTTGTCTTTAAAATTTTAGTGATTTAGTGCACATGGTTTTTCATTTAAATGGTTAGAAACAATGATTGAAAACTACAGAAAACTATAATAAATTGAGGATTATCGTAATTATTAAAATGTTGATCAGTTTATGAAAGCTAAAATGCTTCTAGGCACCTGTGTTCGACAAATTTCAATTAAGTTTTGAAAGCAATATTCCCGAAAATTTCACCTTCAACGATATCGATTATGCACAATATCAGTATTTTAGTACAGTCCTTGTTTGCACTTAAATATTTACGAACTATTAAGAATATTGTAGAATACTTTAAAAAAGTGAGATATAATAAGTTGTTTGTACTCTCCGATTTTGGAGGTGTGAATCCGTCTAAGAAAATATGTATGTATTGCAGTTCTATAAATAGCGAGAGATTCTAATTTCAAAATGACCATTGTTGAGCAGATAACGGCATCAAACTCGTTGCAGTTTTAAAGTATTAATTGTTTTTAAGTGTAGTAATGAATAATTTTGAATAGCTTTCCCTTAAAGGACGAGCAATTAACGTTTGGCTTCAAGCTTATTCTGCAACTTCCTAAAATCAAATAAACGGCATTACCACATTTGCATATATGCATTTGATACCTGCACTCAACCGTTTAATTAAGATTGTCATTGAAATATCAAAAAGTTACAGAAAACTAATCTTTTTGACTTAAATATAGCACTTCAAAGCCATCTTGCCCGCAGTAATGGGCAGCCAGTTAATTCCTTTACGAGGATAAAAAATAATAGCAAATCTTATATTAGTGTCTTTTTAAAACTTTTTTCCGTCGAAGCAGAGGGAAGATCTGAATATAAATAATATTCTTATAGGACATTTTTTTTATCATTTACCGAACCCCAAGAGTATACTATTTTGAAAGTTTTAATATAATCCTATTCAAGGTGTGAAATGAAAGAAAACTACTCAGTGCTTGCTATCGACTAATAGAACAATATAAATTATGATGCAGTAAATAATATCTTATTGATTGTTTTTATGCGGCAAATGTCATAGATCACCATCCATTGAACTTTTTGAAAATGTTACGTTCGTAAAGGGATTGTTGTATGTGTCTGTATTGAATTATCAACATATAATAACATAAAGTTTTAGTTCAGTCTTATGTTACCAACGGTATCTATAATCTGAAAATGATTAAACACACCTACTCAAAATAGTATTTAGTAAGACCCTTTAATCAAACGTGCTATCTAAGTTTCTGTTCTGCTTAAATTTAAAGATATTCACAGCTTTTAATTATGCACAGATCGAGCCATTTCCTATATGCTAGTTAGATATGCAGATTCACTTAACTCAATGCGATAAATATTATTATAATTGCTCAATCTACATAAAAATGTGATAACAACAACTTTATACCCCTAGTGCTAAATTGGGATTTAAGGTTACCTCATTACATGGTAATACTATGCAAAGTAACAGAAATACTTAAATCTTATTACGTCTAGTTCCTTATTATAATATTATATTTATTTGTAATTAAAGGTCTTAGAAGGATAACGTTTTTCTCGGAATACTTTGAGATTATAAGAATTTCAAAAAAGGGTAATTTACCCTCCCAGTAATGGCAAAGGTATAAAATATGTAATTAAACCACTACTCATGTTTCATTGTGAATGTACGTGGGAAACAATAATTTTGTGCAAGCTTTTTTTTATCTACATACGCTGCTTTTTTTAAGTCTCAGCGACACTGTAATGGTCATATGGCGGCTTTCCAATTTTAGTCTTAGTTCAAATCATATATTTGTTGTACTGATTAATTTGCAAATTATTTGAACATTTACCAGTCTTAAACAAAGACCCCAAAATACCATATCTCGTTGTTAAATGAAAAATATGCCATGAGGAATATTTTGAGTTTAATTTCAAGTCATAAAATGAAAATGATTAGATCTTATTACTTTTTTAAAAAAACATGTTAATTTTTTTTCTTTGGAAATTAGGTTCGTAATTAGGTTTAAAAATATTTTAACGAAATGCATGACTTAATTAATTAACGCGCATCTAGTTAGAAATTAGTTCACCCGTAGTCACGCGCATGTTTGTCCCTATAGATTTCAGAAATTAAAAAACAGCGAATACATTATTACCCAATCACTTGGCAAAACGCTCTTCATGCTCTAAGATTAAAAAAAAAACAAACAAACCAAAACAAAAACAAAAAAACGTCAATCAGAACTTGTCTTTTTTCAAGCTAACATTCACAAAAGGGTTATATTTACAGGGTGTTTTATAATATTGTCCTTGAAAGAAATTATTGTTATTTTCTTAGTTCTAAAGATATTTCAATACTTTATACACCCAATTTAAGGTAACAGATGTACTTTTTATTTTCATATAAAGTACGGGAAATTGTTGACGTCATAAAGTCATTTATGACGTCATTTACTGACTTCTTGTTTTTCCATTATGGCGCAATCTAAGGAACAATTTACTGAAATTGTCAAACTATATTTTTAAACAAAATCATTAAAGACGGTACAGTTAAAGATGAAAAGATCACATCCAGATCTTGGAAAAGATTAGAAGACAATACAGCGAATCGTGAGACGTGAAGAGTCAGGGTCGATTGAAGATAGGCGACACTGCACCCCTGGCAGACCAAGATCGGCACGATCTGACGTCAATGTTGAGAAAGTGCAAACGGTCATCTATGAAACGCCTCAAAGGTTAGTTAGACGTGTTCTAGGGGATATTACAAACTCAACAAGCTCAACGATTCTGTTGATATGCGTCGATTGATTTGGGAAAAAAGCTATGATAATAACATTGTGGTTATTTTACAATTACAATTAACTTTTAAGCAATTTTATCAAAACATATAAAATATTTAGTATTGTTTATGATAGTTTGAAGCTCAAATATAAACAAGAACTACATTGAAATCTTGAATAATGGAAGGTACCCTTCTGTTTGAAATATAAATCTGTAAGGAATTAACTATGTTTCATTGCAACATGAGTCCTAACAAAACATATGTTCATTATGACAGTAAATCTTAAATCTTGCTTTTATAAGATATAACAATAATATATTCTAATATGTATGTTTTTGTTTGATCAAATGATGGGTTTAACTGGACACTCATGCTATTTATCTTTTTTGTTTTGTTTCAAATTCCAAACTAATCTTGCAAATATACAAAAAAATCCTCGCTAAAAATAGACCGAGGATCTGCTTATGTTTAATTGTTTACAATTTACGTTTAAATCTACAACTGCATCTTAATGATATGGTTAACAATCGTAGAAACTTACTTGAGACAAAACGAAAAGCAGTATGTACCTTTGGCTTTGTAATTTTACTTGAAAATTTATATTTTTTTAATAATTTTATCTGAAATTGAATGGATATGACTATTGCTTTCATGTCTAGTTTGATTATCTGGTAGCACTTGATTTCTTTACTTTTAGATTTCATTTGACCTGCACAAATAAATGTTTGTTTCCCTTATAAGAGCGAATTGTTTAATGTTTCGCATTTGAATGAGCTTCTGGAAATGATTGCTAATGGGCTTCAGCTAATTTTTCAGCTTCAAATTTACTTACGTGAATCAAAATGCGGTACATGTGAATTCTTGATCAACAATCGGACGCGTTTAACTTAAACAATGTTATATGTTTTATAAAGTCCTATGTAGGAGATTTAAACTCATAATTAGGCTTTTTTATCCCTTACGTAGGAGTTATCAATTTTATTTAACATGTTAAATTGGCACCAGGACGCTTCCGTAAATGAATGAATGAATGAATGAAGTCAACAAATTTTATGACAAAACGTTGATTGTGTTACTATTTATGTTTCCTTCATAGAAACATGTTCTGTTGTGTTTCATATTATTTTTGTTATGTTATGCATATCATGTTATTGTCAGAGTAGGATATCAATCGATATATGGCCATTCACAATGAATATTGCGATTCATAAAACATAACAATTACTTAATCAATTAAAAGAAATGATTTGCATTTTTAAATATTATCAAGATGTTAAGTATTCGCTTTCAATATCTTCTTCTCTGTTTATTATATTGTCAACTAATGCAGTTGCATTGAATTATACCTTGCCAATTCATCTCGTTTTATAAAAGCTTTAATATATTTGTCAAAGAATAAACACATTTCTTTCTGAAATATTTAATTGCATTTCCTAATTACTGCCAAATGCTGATCAAATACCTTGACAAACGTCCTTGCATATGTTCTAAAGCACATTGATTTCGGAAAAGCAAGCAATTGTTTTCAAAGGAATACACTGTGTGACATGTCGATTATGAGATGCAGATGTCCTTCTATAAAAATTAATGATTAATTAAGAATAACATAAATATATAGTTTTTTTAGAACATATTTCATTCGCTTTTGTTAATCATAATTAGGCGTGTTTAAATCGGTAGCACACTTTAATTTTATTCAACACTCGTTTAATTATCATATTTAATGAAAGAGCATTATGATTGTTTGTGGATTAAAAGTGGTAAAAGATCTTAGATAATATTCACTTATCATATTTTATGATATTATTTTTTATAATATCTTGATTTTCTGTTACAAATGTGTTAAGCGCCATTAGTAAATTGAGTTGTTCAAAGCAAAGCTAATTCATTACAAAAATGCATATTTTCATACTATAGAAATGTTACAATTTTATTACCCGTTTCCTAATCAATTTCAAAAAGTTTACTTGATAATGCAAACGGTTGTATTAAATCATAAGTGAATTGACTGCGCTAAGAAAGGTTAATTATTCCCCAAAATAAATAAGAAATTTTAAAAAAAGTCATCACTTTCCAAATAATGCCAAAATAGTTTCAATTTATAAGGACATTCAATGTTTCATCTAAACGACCTCCATGTTTCTTCCTACAAAATACACTACATAGTACATGTATTTAATGTTTAAATCATATTTAAAATTAAAGAATTTATTGTATTTATATTACTCATAACGTACCAAGTTTGATTAATAAATGCTTCAACATACCGTGTAGATGTCTTATGACTTAAACTATAGAAATTAAGACATATTGTTTTCCGAACTGTAATATTTCGTTTAACTTCGACTTCAATGTCAAAGTATTGTGTGATATTTGATTACAAGTTATATTACCATTCTGTCTTCAAGTAACATTTAATAAAACCAATATCATTGGAAATGAATATTGAAATATCCACTAGATATCATGTGGTTTCTTTGCTGTAAACAAGATAATTATTTACTAGGTATTTTAGGTTTGTTTAAAAGAAGATAAAATGACTAGTTTATTCCGGATAGAAATCCAATGAAAAACATTTGTCCAAAGGTCTTGAAAAACTGTAAGGTTTTAACATGATGATGTTTGAATTTGAAGAATATTGAATTCATTAAGTCACGAAGCTGTCAATGATCCCTCGGCCGAGGCTGGGTTTATGTTTTTTTTTTTGTTTTTGTTTTTTTAAATTGATAATATACATATAATTAGATTAGAAAATTTAGTAACCAAAAAGCCACACGGCCTGAATGGAATATAGGCTATGATGCAGTAAATACGAATGGTGCATAACTTTGAAGATATTTGCAATTTATTGTATGCATATAATATTATGGTAATGGTCTTACACAATGTTTATTTCAAACATGTTTAAACTGTATGAAAACTGACAAATATATTATATTATTTGCCGATTTATGTGTTACAGTATCGTTTTTAAAGATTCAATATAAATATATCTATTTTATCCAAGTAAGTAACAATCCAACTTGACACTTTATCTAACACGTTACAACTGCTCGTATATGCAAGAGCAAATTAGAATGTGATGTGAATAAAGGACATCATGAACAGTCGCCTTATCTATCTCTAATTTTGCATAATGTTTTAAATATAATGAATCGGATGAAAGCTAAGTGGCTACCATTTGCATATTTGGGATTGAGCATTGTTTCTAGTATTATCAGCTGTTTTATCAGAAAATGATATTATTTTACATTTGAATAAAGAAAAATGAGACATTTCAGAAATCCTACCCTATTAAAGAAACTTAATGAGAGACTGCAAAATGTAACAAATTGTGAATGATTGAATGCTAATATGCTAAATGTCTTTGCCATTCATTGTAAACATGTATGTTTATGGTCTAAAACAATGTTTGTTGTTGTGGACATGTCAAACTTTTTAAAACGGTCAGAACATTGACAGTTACCGATCATTACATCTTAAACACATTACGTGCCGGATTTGTATTATTAATTTATACATAGTCAATAAAAATACTTTAATCGCTATCTAAGATGGACGCAAAGTGAGGGGTCGCTCTATTTCTTTTGATCTATCACTTTTTTGTTTTCTGTTAGTTTTTTTTCTTTATCAGCTTTATATACAAGTACTTGTTTGTTTACTTTTTGACTTTCTTCGCAATTGTCTTGATTTAAGTAATAATATTCTTCTCAGATGATACCGTTTCAATAATTGCTTGAAAACATCATCACTGTGGACATGGTTTATTTAATACATAGTTAAGAGAAATTGTTGTGTAATGCCTACAAAAATAGTTATTATTTAATGCCATTTTAATTCCAATAGAACCAACTAAAATGTGTATGTGTTTCTTATGCAACAAACAGTCAATATGAACAATTAAAAAACAAAGTTTTATCATGACTCTCATTGAGTTACTGTTACAGTAGCTAAACAATAAATTGCATGACATTCAGATTTCGGAATGACACAAAACAATTGTTTTGTCGGCTTTATAATGCCTCCAACTTTCACTGTAGTCTGTTTGAGGCATTATTAGTTTTCTAAAGGCTAAATTCCCTTCTGTTATGAAAGCAAAACAAAATAAGGAATTGTCATATTGTGTTTGGTAACACAACAGTTTTTATTTCAATCTAGTTTTGATTCAAATTGTTACACGCAAATACAGTTCTTGCTGAATAAACTACAATATGCATCGCAATGTTTGTTATACATTTCTTCCTATGTATCTAAATCTATGCATTCTACAAACACAATTCAGGTTTTTATTTTACGAATGACATCGAAAATCAATATTGATTTTAAACCAAACAAAATAAACAGAAGATATTCTTGAGCGGGATCCATTTGCGTTAGTGTGCTGCTAATATTTAGGCCAATATACAGTTTAAACAATATGATTCGTATCATTGAAAGAAAGTAAATGTTTTTATAAGTACCGATGCAGCGCTTTTCACAATCAACTCGCACTTTCTACAGATAGCAAAGTATCATTATGGTGTCAAAATAAATATTTCAGACACAAATAATGTTCACATGTGTTTTACTTTCATATCACCTGCTTGAAAACAAAACGAATGAGAAATTCAATGTGTATATCTGAATAAATTCTATGTGTCTTTGATATAATACGTAGCGAAATTAGCTTGCACCGCTCTGTCGTGTATGGAACTCATTTATAATAAATAATGGAATTGTCTTAATTATCAAGACGCCGACGCTAATAAGTGCATGTCAATTTTCAATCGATTTGTTGACATCTTTCGATACAAAATCACCAATTCGTGTCATAATTATGCATGTTATTTACAAACACTCTCAGCAAAGTAAAATTACTTACATCTTGCTAATGCCTATATATCTACAAACACCTACTTTTAAAACGCAAAAAAACTCTAAAAGGAAATACTTTGACATGATCTATGTGTCTATGATCTATGTGTCTACAAACTCTTGTAAAACACTCTTTTGAATTCAAGATGTACGTGTACAAAAATCAGCAACTAAACACGTCTACATTTTAAATATGATTTGCACACAACTAACATGCAACTTCACTTAAAATTCTTCGATTGTTTCCTAGGATAATAAACAACAATTATAAGACATACATTTTCCTTATACGTTAAAAGATTTGATTGCTCAGTGAACACTTTTACATTCACCAGCATATATCTATTAAAGAAATTGACTTGTTAACATATGCTTTCTTTACATGCCTGTTCAAAAGAAATGTTCTATTTATAAAGCAAAGATAACTATCATTAAAACAATAATGAAATTGATCATTATTGTTTGTTTAACGATGTTTACCTCCAATCACTGACCTTAAATACGAGAACACTTGAGCTTGATCGATGTATATGATAAACCTTCAATGGAATGCCACGTTTAGTATTCTGAACCTGTGTGCATTTGATGTTTTATCTTAATCATAAAGACTGTAGAATAGTGTACATTTCTAAAAGATAAGTACATCCATTATACAGGATTAAATCCTTCAAAGAAAGAAATAAACTTTTTTCAGTTTCCTATTAAAATTGATTTATCCATCTATTGTTCAGAACATTTTACATATTAAATATACACAGCACAAACATGTTTGTTAAAGTTGTGAAATTGGGAAAATATATAAAGTTGGCATAGGTAATATTTTATTATTTGGACCATTTGAAAAAATGCATTTTTAAATACGATCTTTTGTCACATTGTTCATATATGACAAAATCTAAAAAGTTCAAATATTTGCTAAATTAAATGAATGTTTATCAGCGAGTTCAAAACTATGTATCCATTTCAAACATTTTAATAAAATTAGTCCATTTCCCTGCATGGAATATAGTAATAGGAAAAAAATACTTAAACATGTTGCTTAATGCTCGATTTTCCTTTCATTTATGACTCATTGCCAATCAAAAGAGATTTACTTTCAAAATTGTCTTTCAAAATTAGTCTCTTGGTAATCATCTGATCATGATTAAACTGTAATCTTGACAAAGTATTTCAAACAGCATTAACACATAGTCATTTTTTTAATCGTCCCGAAATTCTCTTCGGAACGTGTCATCTGTTTGTCTGCTTATAATTACACTTTACATAATACATACTTTTGTATAATAGTTCCAAAATATATATTAATCTAACACACTGACAAATAGTTAAAAGCAATGTTTTTATTACCGGTAAACATATTCAGCTAATAATTTTTTGAAATACATTCAAGTTTGAATGTTTAAGTATAACTGCTTATAATAATAATGTATTTTGAATAGAAAATACCTGCAATACGGTATAACCAAACTCGCAGATATTATCAAAGAGTTTTGTTTATTAAGATAGGAATATCGTTCTATCGAACTCGTTCTCCCAGTTTCCCGTTGTGCTATAGTTATAATTTCACCGGAACTTCTCATAATGCACACATCAGACCCATTGCCCATATACTTGTTAGCTAATAGGCAAATTCTCTTCACTCAGGGCAATAAATACATAATGACTCAATTAAGAGACAAGGTAATTATAACACCTTTGTAAGTCTATAGCTATTACCGTATTTATGGTTGCCTTACTCCATGGCAATAATATGCATGCAAACAAAAACTCTTTATGTTGATCGCGTCTATTTTTTAATCTCACATTTATTCGGAGCATTTTAATATAGGGTTAACGCACGTTTTCCCGTGTAATAACGTCTGCAGAGTCCCGAGGAACGGTTGGTGCCCGAGCCCGGTAGGGCGAGGGCTCCAACAGTTCCGAGGGACTCTGCAGACTTTATAACACGAAATAAACGTGCGTTGACGCTATTATAGCATAAAATTTTAAAACACATTCATGATGTATATTATATATAAAACACAAACATTAAATCCTTGTGCTTGAACGGTATTTATCCAACTCTACATGTTTTACGTATGCGTTTTATTTTTTCCGGGGCCAACAACTTGAGAACCGAACGAAATTTCGAAGTTTAATTGATTTAACAAAGTTTAACTTTGGAGATATATTAACTTAAGAAAAACATAACATTACTCTACCCAAGACAAAACAGACGCCTCAGAAAGTCCTAGAATGATTACAGATTGGCGGTAGGAAAAAGATCAGTGACATCAGATTCAAATTCAGATTTTTTTTAAGCACGCAAGTTTAAAAAAAATCAGGCATAAAACATTATTCTCTCAAAGAAACATACAGAACATTTATCAATATAAACGTCAATAAAACAACGTTTTCTTATATTCATTTTGTGCTTTCCATTTTTGTAAGTTAATCGGGGGATTAAACTGAATGACAGATTCTGTTTGTTTACATTGACAACTGTCCGTTTCTAAGAAAGGGCGACAACCAAGATAAGCGGCGATGTCTATACGCCGTATTGCCGGCATAATTACTTGAATGCTGCTCGCCGTTATGCGACTGAGGCCCTCGAATTAATAATTCCAATATAACAAGAGCGCATGACTCTGGCAAACAGGCCAAATCGTCATTTATGTTTGTTTACTGGGCCCTGTATGTATTGCGCATAGCTAAAACCGGGCTATAACAAGAGCGCGTGACTATGTTAACGCATGGTTTTGGCCCCGTTATAACATGGGCAAAAGAGGGAAAAATAGCCGATTTTATGCTATAATAAGGGTCAAACTTTTTTTTCGAAAAATTCTAGGACAACTGTAGTTAATAAATAACATGTAAATGTAATAACAAAAGTATTAACAATGAAAGGTGTTTCATGATATGGTTTATCCATGAAAAACATATTTTATTGCATTTTATGCCCATTACCTCTTTTTGCAAAAACAATTGAATGTCCACAGCGGTGAGTGGCAAGCGTCCCAATATCAATGAATAATATGAATCTACAGTAAATGATGTAAAAGACATGCGAACAGAAAAATCTACTATGTTGATGAGTTTGTTATAAGTATGAAAAAACTGATATGAAGGATGTTGTTGTTAGTATTAATATTATTACCTATTAATGAGTCACTTATATGGAAAGCATTTGCCTATTGGTTCATTAATCGAAATATAAATTCATTTGTCAAGTATGTCGATTTAAATCTTATGTGCGTTCAAGTGATGTAGATTGCATGGCTTGAATTTTTTAGCATCTATAAGTCTGATAAAATAAATGTAACCATTACCTTAAAGAATATTTAAAAAAAACAAGAAATAAGTTTTTTTTTTTTATTTAATTATTATTTCAAAGCGTAATTAACAAAATAAAGTCAAATTACTATTAATGTCTTTTTCTCTTTGTTGTGTTGAAAAAAAGGTTTCTTTTTTTTAGTTGGAAAAGAAGTTATTTAGAAATGCATGACTTAATTAATTAATGAGGCTCTAGCCGAAAATTAGGCACCGTTTGTCACGCGCACATTTGTCCCTCTTGATTCCATAATTAGCAAATTCCAAATTGGTTTCATTTTTAAATCAGTTTTCAAAACAAAAAGAAAAAAGAAACAACAACATTGACATCAGTTGTTTTCTATTTCACCAGACGAGAGACCATTGAACTTCATAATTACAATAGCCTTTATTCTTACTTTAACAAGTTTGCTCTAACAAAGATATATAAACATAAAAAGTTTTCTGTTTTGCAACTACAAAGTAGTCAAACCACATATTAAGTTTTAAAATTTTCAAAATAAGGATCATCGCTTTAAAATATTGCCTGCTCTGCTCTTGCCAATGTAAAAATTTTACCGTACTTAATTAGATGTCTCCGTACCTGAGAGTACAATTTCTTGCATATCAATTTGGTGTTTCTGTTAGTGTTACCCATGACGTAAATGTCATCTGGCATGGCTGGGCCGGCATCTGCTGCTATAAAATGGCATGCTTAGGTTTGACGTTATTTCGCAGTTATGAATGAAATTGTAATTTCACACGCTGTTGTAAGAAAATAGTTACGTTTATGTGCATGTACATGTGCATAAATGTACATAAATTGCCATGGAAAATAGTTTTATTAAAGTCGAGAAAATCAAAATAATGATGGAATTTCGTAAAAAAACCAAGAACAAATATTTGGCATATGTTTGTCATTCGGATCGGAATATTAGTCCCCCGGGAATCCGCTCATTAGCGGTAACTCGACGAGGCTCGTTTCCGCCCAATTGGCGGCTCCCCTCGGGACGGATATTCCAATCTGAACTTCCTCATATGACAAATATTATAATTCAAATTCAATTGCTACAGAAATCTTGCCACAATTTCGCATCTGACACTGAAAATGAATATTTATTGTGTTTACTGGTTTCGTGTCTGTTTTTTTAAACTGAAATATTTCTTAAAGGTAATTTTGTGTATCTACATAGCAACTATATAAACTTGCCATCGTAATTCAGATTTAGTTTTAAATTTTAATTGTAATTTGAAAACTCTTTTACGACAAGGTATAATCAAACCTGATTTCTATGGAGATGTGGTTTACAAACTTCGTAAGATCATGGGTCATAGTAATTTTTCTGCCGTCTTCACTAAAATTATCAAACGGTTTATTAAAAGAGGTAATGACCCAATTATTTTAAGGCATACCGCATGCTTGGTGTTCAACCCTTTTACAGTTGGACGCTACGCTTTCTTCTTTTAATTACATCTGACGGACTAAGGGGAGACTCTATGATGGACAATTCTGAAAGCCCTTTGGGACTGAATTTTCTGAATGTTCGTCTTCTGTCTTGCTTCGTCGGCCCCTTGTATGTGATTTTCTTGTTGCTCTTCCTTACTTTAAGGCATCGAGTACTTTGGTAACGGTCATTAGGCTGTACCTTTTTCTACATATTTACATTATTATGTATGTGTTTTATTTATTTCGTTTAATGTAACCATGACCATTGTTAGAATTTCACTTGGCGGGGATTAGTTTTATTTACGTTTTCATGTCATTCAGGAACAAATTGGGGCTAAGAGTGAGGTTTGGCGCGCCTAAAACAGGTTTAAACTCCCCAGTGGTTTAACTACCACTGACCGTTATAAGGCGGTACCCCTCTGTGTTCCTTCACGTGTTTTTCAAGTCTTTGTTGTTACTAGTTTTTGAATGTTTACATGTTTTGTGATGTCTGTTTTGTTGGATTGTCGTTTACGGTAGGTATATTCTCACACCCCCTCCCATTTTTAAACCTCCTCCCCTTTTCACCCTTACAGCCCTTATCCCTTTAATCCCATATGGACCCGTTTTAGTTTATATTATTTCACACATTACATGTCTTTCTCATTTCACCTCCCTTATGTCCACTCCAGGTTTTGGTTTGGTGCCTTCTAGGTGCCCTACTTTAGTGTGTCGGGCGCTGCGTCCTGTGAACGTTGCCTTTGCCTTGTTGATCTTAATTCTTGTCTTTTTTGCTTTTTTCCCTTATTAATGTAAGTGTAAGTGTACCTTGTCACACAGGGTAATTACATTTTAAAATGTCTGTTGCTATATTTATATATTTACAGCTACTTACTTGATTCCATATGCAATGCATGTGACTTTCATTTCAACAAACTTGCGCATTCAACATAAATTCTTAGTTTTAATGCCTTAAAAGTAACACCTCGTTTTATTAAGCCATAAAATTACTTCACTATTTTTAATATTTCTAACAAAGAGTTGAAGAAGTATTGACAGAGAAATGTACCAGTTAAAAAACGATATCTACTTGCACGAACACAATTTTGTTTTCATTATAAACTCATAGTTAAAATTCCTCTTCATTACATTTACGTTTAGATGTTGTAAATCCAGAGATTGTGTACGTAAGAGCTGTTGTCTTTTAATTGGTTTTCATGAACAAATGTAATCAGTCATAGTCTTAGTTTTTAGAAGGATTAATATGAATTTATTACATTATTGATGATATCGTTACAATACATGCTTAAATATCATCATAATGAAAGTGGAAATTTGAAAAATACCTTTGAATGCATTTTACCAGAAGAAGGAATATTTTAAGTTATCAAAAAGCGGTGCATAGATTGCTAAATCCTGACTGAATAAATTTTCACGTTTTTCCAACTTCTTTTAAACTAGTTGCTAAACCTTGCCACAATGTCTGGTCCCATGTTCAGTAAGGCTGTTAGCCAAATTAAACATCTTTTATCCTAGACACACCTGACCTGTTTAAATCTTTAAAAAATATTCGGCTAGTACACCTGTTTTTATCCGTCTTACCAGTGACGCGCTAAGACTAGGAGCCCAGCCCCCAGGATGGGTTTGACTCAATGGAAGACAGAAAAAGCTTCCGCGAAACGTGGATAGCGAGCCATTACTTGTCCGACGCGTTAACCAACCGGTCATTTCCCTATACAGACATAGATAAGACATTTATTGTAGATGTATTAATTTTCCTGAAATTTCCACACAACTGGGGAAAAATAAATTAGATTTATTGAATTTTCATGGCAAGTCAGAATGATTAAGCACAAACTAGCCTTGTCGCTTCAAGCAGTAGAACAAATTCTTACAACATGGGTTAATATTTAAATCTAATAAATTTACTCTATATCGCCAATTTAATTTAATGTGATGAGAATGCAAAATCAAATGATAGTTGTTTTACATAACGTATACATGTTACCTGGCAATTGCTATATATGTTGAATCTATCTTGTTTGACAAAATGCAATATTTATCAAAAATAAATTTGTTTTAGTTAATCTATGTTAATATTTCAATTATTTTTAAACACATATTTCTATAAGTATGTGAAATTAAAGCATTACATTTGCCCGTTCATTATAATACAAAGTATGCAACTACATGGACAGTATAGGTATATAAAGTCGTGTTTTAAGTTTAAAAGTATCACTACTCAACCTTAAAAAAATGAAGTTTGTCAACATGAATTGAACAAATTAAGAAACAATATTGTAAATGATAGCGCTGTTTAATTCGGTTTGTGAAGACACAATTATTGTTTTTCTAATTACAATGAAAAAAAGCAAATATGACAGTAACAGAAAGGCAGTGTGATAGATTAAATAGGAATTTTGTTTACACAGATGATCTAATCCCTTTATCATTCTAAAATATCTGTGCAATTATAACATCAAATATTTAAGAGTGCAACTTGTTAATGATCATTGTAAAAGAGCCTAGCATCTGAATATAAATAGGGCATGTGTTGTGTATTCAACAATGACGTTGATAATATTTTCACTTAAGAAAGTTTTTAAGTTACATGTAAATATTTTAATCAAGATGAGAAACCAGTTATTTAGATTGTACATGTCACTACCTTTAAATAAAAGATTGCATTTCTCACAGTGAGAGAGAGGGACAGAAAACACAAGGTATATTTTACAGATTATGTGTGTGTCTGAGATATTCACAAGCTTTCTAATTTGTTTCTGTAAGAGTTGTTTCAAATTGTATGTGGCGGCAAATTGAACATGTCATGTGATTCTCTTTTTCACTCTGTTCAGTGCGTTTGTGGACATTAGAGAGAGAGCCTCTATCTGCACATAAGATTTATGACTATTCTTATATTTTAACAATGTCTATTTGGGTTGAAACTGTACACCATTCTATAAGTTAACTAACTATTGCATTTGCTTAATCATTTTGTTAAAGTATTATTCTCTTTGCTATTTTGGCTAAGTAATGTACATGTATCATTTCAAAGATTAATCAAAGATGGCTACCACTTTCACTTTTTATTTTAAATATGCTATCTATTTCTTATCTTGAGACTAATTTACATGTACGCAATACTTCGTGCATTATTGTTGCTCACATCAGCTCTCAGTGAGATTTATTTGTGTGGATGAAGAATAACTTTTTTCATATTGTGCAAAAAGGGATACGATACTACAGATATGTAAGTTAATATTTTATTATCTATGGAAGTAATGTTTAATATATGATGTTCTTTGGTGAAACATTGAATCCGTAATTTTTGTGTATTGTGATAAATGTAAGCACAATGACCACTGTATCATACTTTGAGTTATGGACTATAAGCCATGAACTTAACTTTGAATGGAGTGTTGTTATAACAGAGATAATATAACGAACTATGGATTTGAACCATTATTGAACTGGGTATTTTACCTCCTCCGGGTAATATTGTAGTTATTATCAATGATACATGTAGAGAGAATACCTTTTTACATCCGACATATAAGAATCATCATTTGGTAAGGATTGTTAATATTTATTACTTCTGTGTCTTGCTTAAATGCTTACGTGTACTGTATATAGAATGAAGTCTTCTCAAAAGCAGATGTATAAGTTGGTATTCTTACACATGTGATTATGATGAACTGTATTATATTTTGTAAACCTCTGTAAATAAACTACACAGTGATCGAACCTGAAGACAAATATACTTTTCTGGACGGACACTATTAGCTTTTTGATATTTAGTACCATTTTAATAATTCAGAACCGCACTATGCTTTCAAATTATTAAGATATTATTTCGTGCCATGCTGCCAGTGTGTAAGAGAAGGTAGATGTTAGAATCATCTCAAAATAGAAAGTTACTCTTAACTTGTAGTCAGTAAATGAAGAGTTTTACAGAAAACTATATTTAATGCAACAAAAAAAACCCGTCAATTGGACAGATGAATGTTTTGTGTTTAAAACATGCTTATACATATTTTTAAGCATTAGATATAATTATATAAATGTTTATAAAGTTGGATTAGAAATAATCAATCCTTTTTCAAGTGATGATGCAAATGCTGCACAATTTATCCAGCCAGGTTTCTATAATTTCTGCCCCTCAAATTAGAACACCTTCCATTCTTGACAACGGAGGTATTGCGAAAGGATATATTTGATAAGATTAATTGTTAAACTGTGGCATGTCGATATGATCACGAACTGTTGCAATTGAATTTGATCAAGTCTGGTAGTTATTTTCCAGACATTTCTTTTTCGGAAATACTCGAGTGGATTAAAGAAATCTAATACATAGGCAATTTGAATTTTTCTTTTTATACCCAGTCATTAGCATAATTGTGCGGCTTCTAAAGCAGATTATGCATGATTATTATAATGAACTATTATGTATTACATTTGTATTTAATTATACATATGCTAAGCTTTCTTTTCCTGACACAAGGTGTTTCTGATATGACAATCATCTTACCATGTAAATAATCAGTAATTTGCTGATTATTTCTATTACTTACATATGTGCTGCAATACAATCAATTTGATGAAATTGTAATTATATATAAGAAGACATCAAATAAATGCTGGTTAATACGTATAAGCTAAGAGTCGGCTTCGGAATACTTTTAAAATGCAGTTTGATTTCTGATTGCTTATGGTATTTTAATCCCCTTCCGCAAAGCCTGGAGGGGATTCTAAGTATTCTACTCCATGAACATTACGACTTCCATATGAATAACTTTTGCTATTTTATCACTTTCACAGAAAATATCGTTTAAAATCATGTTAAAAGCTTCTGAAGTACTTTGAACATCTTTAAAACAAGATGCTTGGCCTTGGTGAACCTATATTCAACATTGCTTGGTATTCTAGAACTTGCCGGATATTTAGAATGATTAGGCACAAAAAACCTGTTCAGTCGTTGTGGTTTACCGGAAAACAATGACTAAAACCCAGTAAAGAGGTGATCTCATATATGTTTTTTTTTTCTCTTTTTCTGTTTAAATGATTATTTTTCTCTATATATACGTTATGTATCAGGCATTTTTCCTATGTTGTACTCTTTACTATTTCAGATGGAACAGTGAGATCGTTTCTTTTATACAGTGAAAGGACATGTTGTGTGTCTGTGTATGATGCTAGACCAACGAACATTAAGGTATTAATTATTTTAGACCATGACTGAGAATGTAGTGGCACCGTGACACTATTTTGATTTAGTAATGACTTTTGCCGGCCTTATTGAATAAAGTCACATTTAACACGTTTTTAACAATATCAAACATAGTTAAATATAAATTGTGAAATAGTCTTTTTTTCTTAGCTTTCATTTCATTATGTTCACTTCACGTGTTATCTTATTTTGAAAGTAAAACAATTGTGCTTTTAAGATTATGTGTTGTCCTATACAACAAAAAAAAAACTAAAACAATTACTTTAGATGTGTACTTATAATAAATTGATTGTTTAATAGAACAGTAATTTGACATATCGTTCATGGATTTTGACATATCGTTCATAGATATATAATTTGTATGTAAAAAAAATTAACACAAGACATGACTAAAAGAACACAATTACACTTTAAAATAGAACACAAGAATCATCAATGCTGCAACTAGTTAACATTGACATGATTGATATAAACGGAACAAGCTTGGTTGAATGTTAATGCTTACCAGGTGATAAGAAAATATTGATATATTATTGCCAGACGGAAGTGTCTCTTTATTTTTTGGCAAATTATTATTGATTAAAATAATAAAACAAATAATAATCGCTCACATTTCTGACTATTTACATCCCCTTGAAGTCCAAAAAGCATTTTTAGATACTATCCATTTCTTAAATAACGGACTGGGGATTAAATGTCTTAGAGCAAAATGTTTCTAATGAATTGCTCTAAATTATATTATCATAAACATCATTTACGTCTTGTAGTCCATAGTTTAAGCAGAATATGGAAGAATAGTTCACGCCATTTTATATAAATGTACTTTAATGCTACTTAATAAAATAGTATGATTTATATGCTCCGTGTTTTCTTGACATATAAAAAAAAACATCTTAATAATAAATATCATAAATGTCATTCCACATTTCCTACCATTTTATCACGCTAGCTTATCAGATAATAGAGTCGGACTGGTATTGTCAAGAAACAATTTGGCTTTTAAAGAAATCGGTGAAGCGTTGTATTTCTTATATTTTGATCGTAAAGAAAAGTGACGGTTCTAAAGGCACTTATCTACCTAGACTTAAAGACACTAGAATTAATACCATACAAGAAAAGTTGTTCTCGTTTAAACGAACAGTATCGCATTACTTAAATTTTCTAAAAAGAGTGGAACTATTTTTTAGGAATGAAACCAAAGCAAAACCTCGGTTGTATTTAGTCTGTTCATGAAGAATAATACAATATTTCTCACGCCCAATAACACCGACGTAAGCAAAATGTAAGCACCTTTCATAAAATACTTACGAACAGTAGCATGCATCAACGTGGTCGAGCCATTCTGATAATAAAATTCATGACTGTTTAAAACTGATTTGTTGTGGACATTTTTTCATCAGTTTTATGTTGCTAGTCTCGATTTCTAAGCGTTGCAGACCGATTGCCTTGAATCCCGATCCAGGGCATGTCAATGTATCCTTTCGGGAGAAACTGGTCACTCATTGCTTTGTACAGATTGGTTCCAGGAGCGGACTCGAGAGTGCATTTTTTGTAGCTTACAGTTACCTTCACATCCGAACTAAAATAAATAAATAAATTTATAATTACTAATTTACATAGCTATTTCAAGAGGTTGTTTTACATTTTGTATTTCTGTCCTTATTACACGTGCCGAGTTAAGTTATGAAAGAGGGCATCATAATAGTTACCACAAAACCTACTAAAACGGTCAACTGAATACTCGAAATAAAAAGAAGTTTTAAAAACCATTAATAAAAGTGATATAAATTTTAGACATTACTTACGAATTAAAATTCAAAACAAAGCAAATGCTACGGACATTGTCGTAATTGCTCTTTTGAAATGGTAATATACATTCAAGTATAATAGAAATAAGACACAGACTCAACGCGAGCTCTTTGAAGAAATAAAGAGTATAAAGATTGTATTCCTCATGTGTTTATTTTTATTAACATACATGTCCTCTATGTCCTC
This sequence comes from Ruditapes philippinarum, assembly GCF_026571515.1. NCBI lineage: Eukaryota > Metazoa > Mollusca > Bivalvia > Venerida > Veneridae > Ruditapes > Ruditapes philippinarum. The sequence continues at coordinate 77,933 of NW_026857745.1, forward strand.
TGTCATTCTTCAATTTAAAGATATTTTATTCAGATTGAACCATGCACGATTGAATAACTTTTCCATCGAATGTTACTATCATGAACAGACACAATCTAGGGTACTTCATGAAATATATAGACGGCCACTAAGTCAATCAATGACTACAGAAATCATGTATGCTAAGAAGTCAACGACTTATGAAAACGTTTGAGAATTAAGAAAAAAGCACCTCATCCCATTTTAGACCCTTTAGGTCAAGTAGATTCTAACAAAAATAGAGCGTTGAACTGTAAACTTGAAGTCAAATGGTACATGTGAAGAAAGAAGAAGAAAATACAGCTATTTACAAATTTCCTAGTTGACCGACCGATTCGTGATAGGAATATGCGATTACACGCATACTCAATTATCTAAACAACTTTGAACTTTCAAGCAAATGTAAAAACGAGTCAGGAAAAAAGATCTATCAAAATGAAAACATACAGACTTCTTATAAATTAACTAATTGAGTGATAAACCGTTTTATTTTTATACGCCAGTTCGGGCCGCGTCCATAATCTTGTCCGGAGAATATCTCCTACAAGCGTTGTGGAATTTTAATGAAACTTCATAGAAAGAGAAGCAGAGCTCTCTAGGTCAGAGGTCAAGATCACACTAAGAGGTCATTAAAAACGTTTTTCCGGAGCAAAACTTCTACATGCATATAGGGAATTCAATATATCTTTGCACAAATGATCGCCACTGTGACACGGAGTGTCGCGTGCAAAATTTAGGTCCCTGTGGCCAAGGTGAAGGTCACACATAGGGTTCACAGTTCAGATGTTTAAAAATGTGTATGTGGACCAATTGGTCATCATTTATTGAGAGATTAAAACACAACTGGTCATTATCATGACTAATTATCATGACTACCATTGTGCACATAATTCAGGTCCCTGCTACCAAAGTTTAGGTCACGTTGAGAGGTCAAAGTTTGTATACCTCTGGATTTAGTAATCATTTATTGATGGATTGGTACACAAATGATAACTATCTTGACTACAAGGTTGACAAAATTAATTTAGATTACTTTTTGCGAGGTCAAGGTAACTAGAGATGATAAAATATCCAGATAGTGTACGAATATTGCCCAGAGCATATCTCCTATATGCACATCTATAATGCCCACATCTCTGAAAGTTTTTGTGACGGACTTAATTTGCGACAATAATGCCCTTGTTTTAAATATGTTTTGTTGGTGTTTGATTTATGCTACACTTGATATGTACTCCATGGTCACTTTTAAGCTATTCTTGCCTTTGAAACATCAACATATTACTTTAACTTTAGCAACAGATATCCGCGGCATATAAACAATTTAACTAACTTGAAATTTCCGCAATCATTAAATATGAAGATAATGGTTTATCGTTCACAACTCGGTTTGTAAAACCTTTTTTGCCACGTCGATTTATAAATAACTTACTAGTATTAATTATAATTACAATGAATACATTGCACATATAAATTTTATTGGTCATGAATGTTATTATTCATTTAATTTCTATACAATATTTTCTTTAATTTAATTGAACCAAGTGGCATTAACTTTAAAATTTTTCTTATATTCTGCTGATATATGGACCAAATAGACGGATAATTTTGTTTAGAATGTTTTCAATAACATAATGTATTTGTTTTGTCGTAAGTCCTATATCATGTGTTGATTATTTCATAGCTGCTGACAATATTCAAAGCATAAATAGACTTCAGAGAGGATATACGACATTGTCTTCTATTACACTTTCAGACTGTAATTTTGAATGGCAATTTGACTTACTTGCGCTGCAATCAGAACTTGTCTCTTAGGGGTTTGTACTGAGTCAATAATTTAGATTTTAAATACAAGCTTAATTTAAAGTAATTTGCAACCCGTTCGTGACAAAATTTCATAAAATAAATTCTTGCATAAGTGTGATGAATAAACTTAAAAACATATTTTGCATCAAGCTTGAAGCTTTTCAGTCAGTCAACAGCATAAGGAAGGAGTAGGCGCCGTTTACTATAAAAAATCCATTCAAATCTTCTTTAATAAAAAATATGCTGTTTGTATATAAAATGCATCCAATAAACAAATCACAAAAAAGTATGCGATTCCTGTTCAAATGGTGACAAAATGTGCGTCATCTCGTGAGTGCGTGCATGTGTGTATTTTGCATGCAAGCGAACGTTTGAACAGAAACAATAAAAGAGGAATGTCAACCGTCACTACTTTTATGTATTGCTTATATATACACGCTTATGTGTGTCATTTCTCACAGGTTCTTCTTTTAACATTGACAATTTAAGCATATTTATCCTTTTTTTAAAGAAAATCTGATTTTAATTAAAACAATGCACACATTTTTTCGAAAAAAAAAAACCTGTAGAATAGTGACGGTCATTAACTTCTTATTTATAATTTGTCCAAAACATCTAATACATAATAGAATACCCTTCCTCATAATGAATAAGTTTCAATATTGTTAAACTTAAATGTTTTAAATTATCAAAAACTTAGTGTTAATACATGTAACTATAAGAGGAGACGGAACATGAAGGAAACCTACATATACCATTATAAAGTTGTGTGTGAGCGACGTATTTAGGTTTTTTGAATCACTATGCCAACTATTTAGAGTTAAAAATGAAAACTTATGGTAATAAAAACTTAAAAGGTGGATAGATCTCATTGAAGAGGAGAGCAGCAAACAGGAATGATAACCTACCCTGCAATATTTTTGTTATTTCCCTTAGTTATTTTCAGTTATCAGTATTCACATAAGTTTCAAATCTGTCATCACTTCAGCCATCAGTTTTTATTACCAAAATACCTCTTAAAATTGAATTACTCTGCTCTACTACATATACATTCTTCCAAATTGAATGAGCAAACACTTTCGTCGGGGGATAGCTACGTTAACATGGTTCTTGTTAATATAAAGGAGAATATACTATTGATAACAGTTATTGTAAAATGTTGTTTTTTACCTTTTTCCATACACTCATTATATATGTTTTCTTTAGGGCATAACAAGTTTGCTTGTTATGCTCATTCAAAAGATTGTTCACACTTTCCACTTTTTCTAAGAATTGAAATTATTTATTTGCAACAAAATTTGGTATGAAAAATAATATATTGAAATTATTGTTAATTTAAAACATTCCGCTTTTGAAATTGCTGGTCAAACATCATGTCTCTTATCGTCTTTGGTAGTCACTTTATCACATCGGATATTTTTATAACACAGTCAAAGTAAAATTAAACCTTCAAATTGAATGAGCGCAAGAACTGAGTGTTATGTAAACATCATTAAAAATTGTTAAAACGTGCATTGCGATTTTCAATGGAGACAAGATGTCAAATTGTTACCTTATTCGTCCACGACAGAAACTTAATCATTACAAAAAATGACGGCTTGTATTGCTATTATTACTTCATTTCAGTCTTTATCTTTAGTGAAGATTCAAAACAAACAACATTTTTATTTCTCGTTAAACATTTTTTTTTGATATTAACAATTTCATTTTAAATTAAATTTTACTGTAACCAATCAAATATCTTTGTTATGTTATACCTATGAACATGTTGGAAGGCACAAACAATCCACAATACATCTTTCTCAACAATTGCATTTAATTTATATTGACATCAGTTCTTTTGTTAATAAGTACACTACATATTTTCGATTTCTTCATATTTGTATAGCGGTTATAACAATAATTGTCCATTCTTTAATTATTTGATGATGAAACAAAAACGTTTTGTTTAATGAATAAAATAAAAGTTTTCCCTTTACAGAAAATGGGTCACTAAGTTTTACCTAACAAACCATGTTATAATATAATAGTGCAATGTAATGAAATGAAATAATTTTCCATGGCTTAAACGGCGTGTAACGAATTTCATTATTGTGCGAATTGCCCATAGCCTGCTAGAGACAGCAAATTCTAATCAGCAACAAGTGCAAGACAAATATCAGCCGGCCGATCCGTGCTCACTTATAATTATCTGCACTGTTCAATATTGTATCAGTACTGTGATATTGACTAGGCTCCTGAGACATGCTATATTTTTTAAAAGAATTAAAAATGTATTTAAAAGGAAACATATTGTGAAGTTTCCAAAACGAAACAATTTACACATTACAAACAAGACACACACTTTAAGTTAATAACCAAAATAAAGTCTAAATATTTTACAAGAAAAAGCCTTTACTGCGCTAGTAACGAACTAGAAATATGGTTATACATGTAACTACTGAAAAGTCAATCATCAGTCACACATAACATGTAAATTATTACCTAAATCTGGGATCATTTTACTTTTCCTAAATTGTTGGTACAATTTTCCCAGATTATTTTCTTGAAATGTTTTCGCTCATCAGCTTAAAAATAATAATTATCATGGTTAAATATGTTCGGATTGAAAGACTAACAAAGCCATATATTAAGATACTCAGCATCTTTATTGTAAGTTCTTACAAGCATAAGATAATAAAACTTGCATATTAATCATGTCAATGAATTAAATTAAAATCGTTGATTAACCAATTGTTTGTTCCATTAAATCGAATTATTTTATCCAATTCAGTGTGCTGGTTCTACGTGTTGAGAAACAATATTCCAGCATTAATATTTCAGGGGATATAAATAACTGTTATTTGCTATCATTGTGTTGAAATTGGATAATGTCTGATATTAAGAAGACTAAAATGATAGCAATTTTCTATATAATGACGTAGAATTAGCTCGTTGATTTTGTATCATTCATATTAAAGCTTGTTTAAAATAATTATATCAAACTATAAAAAACCTGCTGTAATCTTATTCTTATCATCATTATTTCATTGAAGTTTAATAAATATCTAATATTAGTTAAGCATTGATCAGTTATGCCATGAAATGAGTATTGCAGTAACAAGTAACTAGATAACTTGTTGATGCTATCTTCAACCGAAACAAATAGTGACCTTTCTAAACAAGTATCATCTTTCTTAGAGCACAAGAGGTTGAAATACTCAATTTGATACTCATTTATTTTATACATAGAATTTAAAATGAAAACGAAACTGTACAAAAGTCTCTTGATATTATAGAGTAGAGTTGACATTATTAGATGAGATAATGGGCAAACATCCTTTGTTTGATTACCTGAATTGGTTTAGATGCTTTGTTGATATTAGAATAATTTATATGTTTGTTCAGCTGAAAGCCGTGATATTAAGTAATGTATCATTTTTGCATTATAAATTTCATTGCCATCGCTAAGTTTTATGGACCTGGTGGGAATATCGATGACGACTAAACACTGAATTGTGCCTATAAACAGTTAGCTTTAAAATAAAACAAAGTAGGTTGATATGATCATACATAATAAAGGACATGGCTCTGTTAGGATATTTCGAAATAGATAATGCTGAAATTTTAAAGAAGTTGTTATAGTAGTTGAAATCGTTTGTTACTTTTTTACATTAATACATTTGTTTTGTAAGCTTTACACAATTGTTATTTTATTCTTATTTTTTTATATTTCAATGTATTTAATCCAAGCAATTTAGAAGACGGAAGGAAGCAGACTAATGTTCTTACACGTGTAAAATAAAAATGAGCAACGTCACACAATTATAATGCTAATTAAATACTAAAAATCTGAAAAAATGAATTATTTGTCTAAGAAGTGAAAACAGCGATATTAAACAACAAAAAGAACATACTTTTCATGTGAGATAATGTAAGTCAACATCTTTCATGCCTTCTTGCACCGACTTGAGTGACACTAATTGTGCTGGAATAAATAATAACATGATCCCAAATGATACGAATAATACAACAACACATAAAGTGGATTGTGAAACAACTTTGTACAGCTGCCACGCAGCACTTGGCACAGATATAATGTTCTTTACAATTTCGTATTTTTTCTTCCTCAAGCATACATTCAATTACAGACAAGGACATAATAAGCATGCAATTGACATGACTAGGAATTAATTTTTGCAACAAAAGATATGAAGTATGAAATAAAAAGACTTTTGCCAAGGAACAGGGATAGATCAAAGCATTGACAAATCAAGGTTCATTGAATTCAGCATTGTTGACGGATTGAATCACACCGGCAATATCGAATGAGGTTGACAGATTTTAATCATTAACATTTGCTATAAGGTTTCGTTATATCGCTTGACGAGACAAGAAATATCAGTGATTTATCAAACTGCAAGGCGTTTTTAATTTGATATATTTTGCTTACCATTTCTTGTGTTAAATTAATAATCAATATGACATGATCTCTTTGATTACAAACAAAATGACAGAATACGCTGGTCACCATTTATTATCACGTCTTCGTGATATTTTAAAGATCATTACCATTACATTAGAACGTATACTAAGTTCTGTACCTTAACGTTTTCTGTCGTTATCATGTTTTTAAAAATACCATTTATTCAGACGACGTAGAAGAGTATTTTGATATTAACGCTAAAGGATTAAATAAACAATATAGATAATAATTCCAATAAGATTTTACTGTGACATAAATAAATCATATTAAATAGTTCAATTTCGCCTCTTGCATTCACCTTTCATTAGTTTCTTTTACGGCAATAATATGTGTTAAACAAAACATATTATAATTAACAACTATTACAAGAAATTTAATTAAAACAATAAATCTTAACATATTTATAAAAGCGATAAATTATGCAACGGAAATTCATGATTCTATCAAATATCGCGCACAACTCTCTCTATTCGATAATTAAATTAATATAGATTATGTTATGAATTAGGAACGTGTTTTATATGCCTACTTCGAAATATTATTATTTGAATATGATTTAGTAGACCATTTTCATTATTAGGACTTTTTATACAATAAATCTGTACATTTTGATACTTCTGGACCTCTGATGTTTTTTAAAGATCTAAGACAATATAATATACGAGGATTTATACAGAATTTATTTTCATCGAGTGATTTGAACAATAACACGAGTGGCGGTAGCTACAAGTGAAAGATGATAATTTTCATATCACAAGATGAAAATAAGTCCTGTAGTTTTAGAAAGTAAACTTGAATTGTGTATTTCTCTCTTTTGTTGACATCCTTAAATGTTGTGTTTTATCTGATTTAAGAAGAAAGTAGCCTGGCAAAACACCAGTGAAAATAAGGAAAATCTATTTCACTGCTGTGAAAAATACTTTTACAGTAAAAATACGACAAAATACGTATTTAATTCCATCTAATTTTCTCATTAAATCGATTATACGTATATAATACTTATGTGAATTCAATTTATTCCCGCTTAACATACAAAATTACATTTTATTATTACAGGAGTAAACAAATGACAGATATTTGAAACAAAAATTTACAGAAGAAGAGATACAATTGATGACGTCAAATGATTCCTTGAAATTCTGACTCAACTTTAATTTAAGCTTGTCTCTGTAATCAACAGCTGTTGGATTACCTAACATGCATATTCCTAGTTTGACTGTCAGTGTTATATGTGTAGAACTTTAACTGACCCCTTATGTTAAAAAATGACTTTCCATATCAACCTTTGGGGACAAACCTCTTATCTGCTAAGTTAACATGCCGTATGAATTGCAAAACGTATGAGCAAATGTTCTTATTAACAAACAAATCCTTTACAAATTTAACGAGCCTTTTAACAAAGCAGCCATATACACAGGCATGTTGAATATCATGCGTAATTTAGTGTCTAAGAGTGCCTTCATTCGATAGTTTGTATCTTAGTTTAAATATTATTTTAATTATAAGCGTCTTACTTTCATTTAACTACTGTGTATATTTAGTAAGTAGGAAAGTCTAAAAATCCTTTTTAATTTAATAGTTCAACATGATACACTAATTTGTAATAGGATAAAGGGAATACAATGAGATGCAGGCATTCGTATTTTCATGTTTGACTTTGATGTGAATCTTAAAGATTTGTTTCGCTTCATTTATTGGAAAATATTTGTATTAATTAATACTTCATATTTGAATATGCTCTTATATTGTCATTGGCAAAACATTGGAAAATGAAGAAAAAAAAGAAAGAAAACCAAAACTTCTTTGAATGCCGTTATATCAAACATACAACGGAAATCAGCAAGAAACGGGATAACATCAGTGAGTGTTCTTAATACACAAGTGATCAGCCATTATCAGTAACAAACAAATGCAAAATTTAGGACGGCATTTAGGTCAGAAATAAAAATTGAAGTGTTCCGAAATCAGTAAAATTGTTTCATTTCTTATTATTCTTGTTTGGTCATATTTGCACACTTTTACCAGGGATACAAGCGCTTCGGTGTAGAGAAAGCATATTAGTACATGAAGTTTCATTCATTTATATGCATAATATATATTCACTGAAAAGTTATACGTTATTATCTCAACCCTACTAAACTTAAAGAGGGCTTATTTCTAAAGAATAAACAGTTACTGTAATAGATATGTTTTTGGCACAAAAAATTGCAGCAACAAATTCAATTGAACAATTAATTAGGCCGTAACTATGTAAACTCTGGCGATATTACAATTAATTCTTTGACAAAAATTGCGTAACAACAAAATGCCCGATTTGCGCGTTCTAACTGGCATGTATAATTTAAAGTGTTAAATTTCTGATCTTTGATACTTACCTTTGATTCGTTCCACTGTAAAAGAAATCAAGGAATATTTATAGCGAAGGCATGTTATAATGTATGCAAATGTATTCAAACAAACCAGTAGTATGCATTTACATTTTGTATATCTCCTTGCTAATTTAAAACCTATGTTTTACAAGAGCTCTATACAGTTCCATGTCGACGCATCGTTAATTGTGTTTGAAATTTAGACGAGTAAAATAGGGAAAGAAAAAAAAACTGTTAGATAATTCTTATGAGTATTTCAGAGTAATCGACGAAGTAGAATTAATGCTATTTATTGAAATAGTAGGAGCGCGTCAAATTCACAAGATCGCTTCTTTGAAATAGAATATCTATTAATTTAACAGGGTTTAAATTTCCGACAGATGATTGTTTGGATGCAGGATATATATGCTCTCTATATATATATATTGCTTTGTTCAGAAGGGAAAACGAAAGGTAACTTGTACGTTTATATTTCAATCTAGAGAATTGCTATTTTCAAGACAGGATGATAGTTCAATTCGTGTGCATGTCTGATCAAGTCAATATTAAAACAGACGTATGCCACGTGTCTAAACAAATGTAAAGATTTTAGACTTAAAGGTTAAAATGTTGTTTCTAAAAAAATGAAATTTTGTTTGGCTACTTGTAGACTGACTAAACGTATTTTTGAATTAATTCAAGAGAATTAACCAATTTCATATTTTTTAAGTATTCTTCTTTGAAATCGGTATTATCAAAGAATTTTAAAATCACTAACAAAACATTTTATATCGGATAAGTACTAATTCATGAGATGTTCAAGTCTTTTTGGTAAGACAAAGCGTATATATTCAACCATGTATCACAAATGAGGCATTAGTTTAATAAGTCAAACAATAGCAAAGAAAACAGTTTTCTCGGTTTGATGCAATATCAAGAAGTAAAACAATGCGGATATAGATATATAATCCTGAAATTACCTTATTTCCACTCATGTACACAAAAATGTAATGAAAACAAGATATCTCTGAATTAAAAGCTTTTAAGAAAAAAGAAAAACAATACATGCACAGAAAACCATTATCTGGCCCGACAGAAAAGAATAGAATGAAAGAAAAAATAGGTAAAACAATTTGGACCCCACGTGTGGTTTGTACCCACACACCATGGAAAATCTGTTTTCGCATTAAAAATAAATGCTCTTCAGAAAGAAGGACAGCATTAGGCATTGATGGAAATACAGGATATTGAAACTTTTAATTTCAATGAGGTTTTACAATAATTAAAATGCAAATGCACCAATTGCATTGAAAGATTTGAAAGATATTTTTATCGCCTTTTAAATGTTTCGTTCAAAGAAACCTGTTTTGAATAATTTTCAATTTGACAAGGATTGAGTATAAAAAAGACACGCGCTCAATTATAACATGTATTTTCAATTTGTGAAAAATCACGCCATACAGGTTTATCATCTAAATAAAGCTTAATATCATTCATTGTTTTTGTTTGTTTATTTTCCTTTGTAATATCACATAAAAATGCTTTTAAATGAGCAGTTATGTCTTTCTTTTTAAGGATTTATTTTTCTTCGTATTGCACTGTACTGTTCTATTGAAATAATGTTTTGCATTTGAAAACAAAATATGAGTACCAATTTCAGCAAACTATGGCTTTTGAATGGACGCAGCCCCCGGTATAATATGTCTACAAAATACCAACATAGAGGCACTGTAGAACCTTACATATATCGAAGTATCAGCATCTTAAAAGAATGCAATATTCCTAGTTAATTTCAACGTGGTAGTTTTGTTTGTATTGAAATATAAAAACAGACCAGGGGGATAAATTATCTAAGTAAACATTCTTATTTGTGTTAGAAATACTATTTTCTTTGGTGTTTGAAGCATATTTACCATGCAGAAACGTTCAAGTACATTTATAATAACTTAATCGATTCAAACAATTAATTACATGTGTATTGTATTGATGCACAAAATCTTTTACACATGTAATGCTCTTGCCACAGCTTTACCGTGTTAAGTGTTTACATATGAATTGCATTCCTAGAATTCCTAGTGTTTTTTTGTTGTTTTTTTTTGTAAATAGAGGTATATCCATTGTGTTGGCACATCATGAATAAACTTAAACTTACGTTTGACGTAATTCCCAAATCTTAGTTCGTGTCAGATATATCTTTTGTCCTGTCGATGATTTGTAGTGAGAAAATTTATAATTTTCCGAAACCTTACAACAGGATCTTAAGAATGGTTTGAAAGGCTTTATTCTAATAGAAAGCATTGTCAATGGTTAGTATTAAGTGCTTTAGATCAAAATGATCAATTATTGACCTTGCATTTATCCTGCTTGTTACACAACTTAAAACGATTTGAAACCATAAAATCGAGAAATTTAAATGTGAAAGATTGTTTTTGTTTTGTTTTTGTATGTATATGTATAAGCTAATACATTTTAAAGAACAAAAAACATATGTCTTTGCGAACCAAAAACATTAGGCTAATGTATCTTTTATGGCATGTTAAAAAAACTATTTTCTTTTTGTTACCAGACTCATCATTTCACTGGATATTAAACTTGAAACAACAAGCCTATTATTTATATGGACATACGTATACTTATATACAAGGGACATGCAAACCGCAAATTACAACAGCATTTGGAATCTATAAATGACCGTCATTGCAAATGTTACGACGAATTAATTCAGTTTTAATTTTATTCAGCAAAATAGCAAGCCTTTGGCCATTTAAGCAATAGCATAAAGACGGAATTGCATCAGACAACATAAACACATACGTACAACGCATTATGAACTGATTGCATGTTCACATATATAACAAACATTAATTTACACAGAATTACAAAAAAGTGATGATATGATGCAAATTAAGTAGCCGCGTCCAGATCGACGAATCCATATAAATATATGACGGGTTTTCATAACTTTTGAAGATTTTTTGCATGACATGTTTTGAAACATTGCCTGTCAGCCATGAACAATTACTCAGATATATGTTGTTTGTTGCTTTTATTCTTAATTTGGCACGTTAACAAAAAATGATATTCAGATTTAATTTAGTTAAGCATAACAAACAAATTCGTTCATTTTTATGCATTTCTTGATAACAATAAGGAATTGGATTCTTAGCAAAAGCTATGTTAAAATTTACCGCTGAATACATGGAATACATGAATTCTGAAATGCCAAACACATTTACGACATTTTATCAAAGACTGGCATTAATCATAACTGGATCTTTATAGTTCATCTATGTCATGTTGCTTTTTGAATATACAGCAGATGAAATTAGAAAAGTACAATAATTATCATTTTAAAGAAAATTAAAATAGAATAAAAAGTTTAACATAGATAAATTATAAGTATGAAAAAATAACTTGTACACCTTAGTCTGTAATATCAATGAGCAGTAAAAAAATTACATATATCTTGCAAATTTGTTTCTAAACTTTTAAACATTTGGATTAAGTATGCAAAGGTTTGTATTAGTTTGTAAGTTAATTTTAATAAATTCATGATAGATGAACAGAATGCAATATTTAATAACAATTCGATCAATATAATTTTAAAATAATGATTTTGTATAAAAATAGAAAATCGTATACATTAATTTGAATAAGACTGAATAAGCCACATTGTAGTCAATGTAATTATAAACGTTTTTTCTCACGAGTAGATCTAAATTTGGCTTTCTTATGGCTAAACATTAACAAAATTAATATGTTCTTACGGATACCATGACACAATTTATAAATTGGTTTCATTGTTTTGGAATATAACATAGAGAAATGAAATAGTGGTTGATTCTGAATAATATACACCCAAAAAATGAAAATTGTCCTTAAATAGAACAGGTTGATTGTCATAATTGTCAACATTTTACTTCTTTTATAACCATAGTGCGGTTCCTGTTCGAATATGGATACCCAATAATTATGTTCACGTATAATTGACAAATACTACCAAACTTATCAAATCTCATCTGATGGTTAAACATGTATCAAGAGAAGTTTAGAGCTTGACTATTTTGGTTTGGTGTTTGTCGCACAAACACAGTAGAGGTGAGATGGTGACGGTGATCAAGTATCAAATATCATCTAGTTTCCGACATTTGTAAATACAAACCATTTGAAAGGTTAAATGTAATCCAGGTATCATTTTAACTTGTTATTTGTCACAGTTTTTGTTTGATTAATATTTTCATGTATCCTTCGTTGTCCATGTTATACTGCAAATTACATTTTATACTTTGAAAATTGTATCTTATCTGTGTATAAACGATCGAAGCATTGGTAAATTACGTGCTATAATCTGATTGCTTCTGAATTCGTCTTGCTTTCTTATATATTAACCTTCTAGGCGATACTGTGAAATTTATAACAACGTCTAAATTGATGCTCAATGTATCCTAATTGTTTAACTTATAATTGTTTAAATGGATATTTAACAATGTATTGTCTGGAATAGTTGTGAATATGGCATAAATATGCAACTGAAAACAATCTGTTGATTTCATTGGTATTTAAGCAAAAAAGGCATAGTATTATTTATCAAATATGTTGAGGTCTACTGGAGATTATTAATACGTGTTAAATAATTACCATTATAAAATACATCTTATTCTTGAAAATGCTAATGTATTGTTTTCCTTGTTGCTTTTTAGCTCACCTGAGCATATGCTCAGGGTGAGATATTAGGATCACTCTTCGTCCGTCGTCTGTCGTCCGTCGTACGTCGTCCGTTGTCCGTTCACACTTTTAAAACGACATCTCCTCTGAAACCATAATGAAATTCATAATGAAACTTCACAGGGATGTTCCTTGTGTGAAGCCTTAACAAAGTTGTTCAAAGAATTTAGTTGCCAGAAAAAACTTTAAATATCTTCTTTTAAAAAACCCTAAGAGCTAGAGCTTAGATATTTGACATGAAACATCTTCTAGTGAGTGTCTACCAAGTTTGTTCAAATAAAAGCCCTGGGGTCAAAATTGGTCCCGCCCCAGGGGGTCATTGATTTTCCCTATATGCATATAGTAAAAACTTAAAAAATCTTCTTTTAAAGAACTCAAAGAGCTAGAGCTAAGATATTTAGCATGAAACATGTTCTAATAGGTGTCTACCAAGTTTGTTCAAATAAAAGCCCTGGGATCACAATTGGCCCCGCCCCGGGGGTCATTGTTTTTTCTTATATGTGTATAGCAAAAACTTAAAAATCTTCTTTGAAAAAAACCCAAATAGGTAGAGTTTAGTTATTAAGCATGAAACATCTTCTAGTAAGTGTCTACAAATTTTGTTCAGATAAAAGCCCTGGGGTCAAAACTGGCCCCGCCCCAGGGGTGTCATTGTTTTTAATATATGATTTAATATATAATATATATATTTAATTTAATATATGTGTATAGTAAAAACTTAAAAATCTTCTTTTAAAAAACCCAATGAGTTACAGCTAAGATGTTTAGCATGAAACATCTTCTTATGGGTGTCTACCAAGTTTGTTCAAATAAAAGCCCTTGGGTTAAAGTTGGCCCTGCCGATAGGGGGGGGGGGAGAGATCGTTGTTTTTCATTATATGTGTGTAGTAAAAACTTAACATTGTGAAACACCTTCTAATTGGTGACTCTTCCGAGTCTGTTCAAATAAAAGCCCTGGGGTTTAAACTGGCCCAGCTCCGGGGGCCTATATACAGGTGAGCGATCTCAGGGCTATCATGGCCCCCTTGTTTAATTCTAGTATTTTATTTTCAAAATGATGTTGCAAGGAAACAGGATACAAACGTTTTTTTTTGTTTTTTCACAATAAATAAAGTAACAAAATATGCTGTACAAATCGTTTTCTTTTGTCTGACATATAAATAAACAAAGCAAAACAAAATATTATTTTTAATCTATAAAAGTTAATCTCTTGATTTTATGTCGAGTTTTAATCGTATATTGATAGCTCCGATGCAAGCAATCTGATAGGTAATGTTTCATCCAGTAAATTTAATATATGATATAATTGCATTTTGTTGAAATGCACGGATTATTAACTGTTTTCATTTGAAGATATATCTATATAATAGGTAAAGGCTGTCAACCTTCGACCGTTGATTTGATCATGAAAATTTATTTGAGATATTATTATTATTATTATATTATATCACAAGACAGGTGAAAGTTTCATCATTACCAATTGTCATCTATAATGATTATGTATAATACTTATATAATTAGATAATTATGATTAAAAACAAATATCAGGACAAACAGTTTACAAAATAACTTGAAAGTAAAATACAGATATGACATTGATTTACTTAAACAAACAATTAAACAAACAAACAAACAAACAAACCTAATATCATACAAAAAATAGATAGTACACATATAACACAACTAAACATTTTTGTGTAAAATAAGATAAACAAGATCAACAAGGAAAGGCGGCGTTCAATGAACGCAACCCCCAACCGACCCAGCAACAAGAGCCAGTGGCAAGGAGTCCAGGAGGACCCCAAACAAAAACAGGACACTTCTTTTAACCGTGTGAATTTCTAATTTTCTATCGCGGAAATGAAATGGCTAAAGGTAAACTTTTGTTGTCAGAATGTCTTCTGTATCATTCAATTGTGAGCAACGTTGGCAATTAAAGTATGTGAATTTGTTATAAGATATGAATGTTTGTGTTAATATAACATGTTTGTCATGTAACACTTTGTTCTAAAGAAAGATAGCCCTTTTTACTGAACCTGTGATAGAGTTGAGTCTGTTTATCGCCTACGTATTTAACGGATCAACATCCAATGAAGCACTTGTCTTGTTTGATTTATCAAATGTATAACAAAGGACTGAAAATGTTAAAGATACTCTGTGATTATGTCTATACTTCCGTAACAAGTTTGTCTGGACTGGGTTCTCTTTTCTTAACACAATATCATATTGTGTTATATTGTGATTATTTGCACTGTAACAATACTTCTTTGAACAGAATAACTATTTATTATATCGATTTCGATCAATATCGAGCTGTTAAAAATATTTAAAATGTCATTGATACAAGTTTAATTTAGTGTGATAACATTTTAGGTTGCTCACAAAATGTGATATCATTTGTATCCTTTAAGGTTGCTGAAATATTATACAATTGAATGTATTTATATTATTTGGTTTTCTTTTCTAAGAATATTATGTTAACTTGTATAACACGCAATACAACGTTATCTTTTTTTTACGAAATGCTATGAAATTTCAAAAATGCAAACAGGACATAATGCAGTGAGTATATCTAAAAACACTCCGTCAACGCCACGCCATAGAAAAGCGAATTTAGGGAGAGTTTTACATCCTTTTTGTTTTCAAATAAAAATATTTTCAGCGGCTGTCTATCTTAATTTTTATTGTCTGCTCAAAACAGGAAATCACCGATTTTCCAAATAGTCAAAGCCACACAAATGTTCCATTTCGGTAAGTTTCAGTATTTCCTTTATGGGGATTTACCACATATAACTTTATATAACATTCGAGTATGAATGCGGATGTTTTTCTCTTTATTATATGAATTTACAAGGCTGTTTAAATACCATATATTGCTACAATAATTACAACAATATTTACATTGACATTTCGTGACGACGCCTATAGTTTCTTTTGCCATATTGTTTAACAAATTATGCCATTCATGCAAACCGCAAATTACTGAAATGCATGAAAGTTTTATGAAAAATGTTATTCTGTGATGTCATTCAAATCTGTATTGCTCTTTAACCAAAATAATGATACGCTACATTATGGAAAATAATGGGGAAAAAAATGATACTAGAAATATATTTGTTGTTGCTGTCAAATATAAATCATTTAATAATTCCTTGTTTTGTGTTTGTGTCAAACATAATTAATTTGTTCACTTTCATTTAAATTCCGGAAAACGTTTGTCTTCCATTTTAAGTTCCTTGATTTACTGTGACATGAAGGAGTTACTTGTTTTATTATTATTTTTTTGGGGGCGAGTGGGGGGAGGGGGGTTATAATTAACACTCGAAAACAAAAACAAAACTCTTACTGTAAATTTTAAGCCTTGATTCATGGGGGATATAATTAATTGATTCATGGGGGGATATAATTAACACTCTAGAAAAAAACTCTTACCGTAAATTGTAAGCCTTGATTCATTGAAATGGTGACAATTATAGTTATTTAAACATTACAGTTTTGTTTTAAATAATTATCAAATGATGCAATACTAAACTTACTATACAGAATCCTTAATATATTTGATACTTCTGCAATTAACACAACTCGTTAAATGTTAAAGTTAAGACAAATCTACGAGCATATGTAATATAGACATTAAGTTTTGCTAATAATTAAACACCTTTAGTTAATCTTTCAATCCATAGCGAAAGTGTGAGTAATATAGACTTACGTACAATCAGTCAGCATTATGAGGTCCAGATTTTCCAATTTATTTATGAATATCAATAAATGATTCAAATTGTCGTTATGATACCAAAATGTACCTGTATATCTATAGGACAGGTAATATTTTAAGACACCAGTTCTCACTTTTTAATGTTTCAATATTTCAAGAACAAACAACGCTTTCTTATTAAACATGATCTAAACATTGATTAAAACAGGAATCTAAAATCCTTAGGCTCAGTTATGGTATGAGCAAGCTACTATCAAGGTAAACTAGCACCGAATTAAGCAGAATCCAACAATCACGTTATTGACTAATTCGAAAAAGCTCCTTGTAAAGTGTCAATTAGATGTTCCATACGTGAACAATTACGAAGTCGTTATAAATCATATTGGAAGAGATATTCAAGAAAGTTTTATAATCTTTATTGATACACTACACGTTTAGAAATGAAAAATAAAATGTTTTATTTGTCAAAACAGATCGATTGCACCTATTAACCTCTCGTTTTCGCTTTTATTTCTTTACGGAAAAAGAATTAACCTATTTTATTCTGAAAAAAAGCTTTGAAAACCGAAAGGGCAATTATTATTACAAACTTGATTTGAAGTAAGCCTCTAAATTTAGAGTCATTATTTATACAACATCTTGAATGACCAATGTTTCCTGAAACTTAATTTCCGTTAAAGTAATGTTTCATAGAGATCAAGATAAATATAGCAAAACTTTGATTGCAAACCTCTAGAACAATTTACAAAAAGACACACTACTCTAACTTTAGTGATTGTTTCACCCATATAGTTGTATTAATTTTATTGAATGTTTGGATAACTAAAGAATTAAACAAACTAGCAGTTTGTAAGAGCCAACCCTTTTGCTATTGAAATATGAAGATGTTCGGTAGAATTTTAAGACAACAAAAAATACAAAATGATTGATAATTGTTCTTTTCTTGACAAATATATCAATTAACGATGTATGCCATCCAAATATTAAGATTTATCTTAATTAATATGTGATGTTAAATTTGCAAATAATGGCCGTAAAACGGACCGAGAACGGAATCTTGCATAATTATATGCGTTAGATATTTTAACAGCCGGAAATAATTTATATCAGAAACGTCTATAAAATAATGCTATACGGTTACAAAACAAATGGCACAATTCTAACAGTTCAGAAATTACAATAACCGAAGCTAAGGACAATGCAGGGAATCAGTACATTATTTTTATAGACATGAATGTTGGCGTTTAAAATACCTGAAAAGGGTTTCATTAAATTTTGTTCCAATAAAATCACATTCACCTTCTACTTTGCCTGCCTTTATGATTTTTATTTTTTGTTTCGATTACTGACAAAGTATTGTATTGCAGAAATAAGTTAATAATGTTAAATTATAAACATCGACAAATGAGGTATATCGTTCATTTTAAAGCAAATCCTTGAAAGAAAATCTGAAAAAAAATTTCAGCAAGGACCTTGATAAATGTTTCTTACACATATGATGAATAATTAGTGACACGGATAGCTTTCTTGATCACGACTATAAGTTAAAAGGATGTTAAAATTTACAATTATAGATGGCATAAAAATACACTCGGTAAAATAACAAGCCTGTTAAGATACAGTTAATGGTACCATAACACGCAATAACCGATAAGTTAGCTTAATTGTTCCCAAATTTCCTTATTCCTCATCCAATGAAACGCATTGGCTCAGCTACTTCCTAAATGGTGTACTTATCTAATCCAATATTTCATTCCAATGTAAATTGTATAATTATTAAAGGAGAAAATATCATAACAAACTATGACAAAATGTAAATTACACCACACAGAAAATACTCATTCATAAGACATTACATTTAACATATTTGTATATAAATGCATTATTAATAAAATTAAAATTTCTGATTATCTTGATGCGCGATAAAATGCATCTCAGCTATTATTAACAGTTAAGCAAACAAAACGTTTAAGTATATTTCTTTGAATTTTAACAAATTTGAATTAAATATATGAAGACATGAAGATTTATAAAAGCAGGGACATTTAAAATTTTTACAAATGAAAATATACATCCATTGCCTAACATAAACATTCACCTAAATTTTAAAGGGAAGCAAACATTTCAGAGAATGGTTAAACTTGTTTCTAATTTTGCAGTCTAAAAATAAGCTTTATTTTGCCGCGAGATATACATATAACAGAACTCTAACTAGGAAAGTGCGCTCAAGAAAGCAGAGCACAAAGGTCAGATATAAACCACTCTTGATTTGTTACCATCCACCAAACACCAGAATGTTTTTTTTTTGTTTATTGTGAGCATTTGTTCTGCACAGATTATTTATAGTTTTTATTACATTTATACTTTTATTGATATTTTATTAGTTTATTCATTTATGTTGTTTTGTTAGTATAATGGGTGGATGTATTTTTTTTATATGAGCAATTAATTTTATATATTATACTTGCTTTAAAATTGAATAATCAATAATTGCATTATCAATCATTATAGCATGTTCCATTTGATAAAAATTATTATTACTTTTAACATCCAGGCACTGATATAATGGAGAAAAACAAGACATTTGCATACAATAAAATTGTAATGTATCGAATCGAATTTAAATTTAAATTGTATCAAATATCCTTACAAAATGTAAAAGGATTCAAAATCTACACATTTCATTCAAATATACGTTTTGACGAACATATTTATAGTGATGCACAAACTTCCTTAAAAAACTAAATGTTGACAGAAATTTAAAACGAGTCTGGCTTTAAGATGACAGATTGAAGTGTCGCAGTTTTAAGGTTTTAAATAATTTTAACACATGTAACAATGAGACAAGATGACTACAAAAAGCTTCATAATGGATCAATCACACATGTAGTTCAAAAAGCACTTAATACAAGCCATTTACAATGTTTCCACCGTTAAAATGAAACAATACAAATAAGCTCCAAAATCATGTTATAACTTTGCTACTTCTCACATTATCAATTCCACCTATCTCATTTTGTCAACAATGCAAGACATTTTTGAAACGAATTAAAATGAATTTAATATTAAATTGTCTATCTTATGACGCGAAAAATATGTTTAAAAATTGTTTCTGTGATGTATATTCGTGATCAGTTCATGAATTAAGATTTGATTATGATTAACCGTAATATCATTGCGTGGCATGATGTGGAAATCACTAAGAATTCACTGTAAAACTGTGACTCAATCGGAACAAAAATTTCTGCACAAACAAACAGGGTATATCTTAGTTATTTCAATATTTTGATATGTATTTACTTGTATGTTTCCAAATTAGCATGGTGTTTAAACAGAAAAACATTTTTTATACTAGTAGACGAGAATATCATATAAACAATTATAGCTAAATCATTTATTTAAGGTTCCCCTGTCCTAGTTCGTGCCTTTACGAATTTGCGGACAATGTTATGTCGAGGACTGTGACTTTTGAACGCCGCTCTTCATTGTTGATCTTTGTATTCATATGGTGTCTCAAATGCAAACATTGTTTCATAAAAACATTGCTGTGACAGTGCAATTCCAATTAAAATCAATTTCAACTTATTTGTGGATGACAGTACAAAAACAATATTAATTTATAGCTAGGGATCAATTTGAATGTCATTACCCAGATTTGAATGTTAAATATAAATCGGGGGTGGATTTTTTTCATATTTAAGTCGACATGTTACATTTGCATGTTTTTGTTTTCAGAACTGAATTAAGATTTAATAGAAAATTATTCAAAACTGCATTCTTTTCGACAGAAACAGAAATATTTAGGCTACAAAAATATATTTCAGCGCCATTTCAACATTTACATTTTAATGTTTGCTTATTTTTGAATTTTGAAAAGGTTTTGATATTATGTGTACAATGCTATTCTGTTCATAATGTAACCATTATTTTCTTACAGATCTTCACTTATAGTTTTCTATTTAATAATGTAAACTTTTCTCTTTTATTAAAAAGTGCATTTAATATTTTTACAAATAGAAATGGGTTTCTTTACTTCAATGGTTTTGTTTGTTTTCCTCCTTCCAGAAATAATCTTAACATATTAACATTTGTTCTGATAGGTTATGTTTGCTGCTAAGACGTACTAGTGAATGCTTTTCTCCTGTTTAGAAAGTAGCAATTCACTGGCTTTAGATAAAAGCGTGCAAGTAAACATTTTTTTCTCCCCAACTTCTACGAATTCAGGTTACATGTTTATATGTTTTGAGATAATAGTTTAACTTGCATCGAAACAATCAACTGTCAAAATTCTCAATCGTGTATAATAAACGATGTGATCTTGTGAATTGGGCGTCTGTATATAAACTATGATAAACGACAACTTTTCTAATAGTTTATACGTTGGTGTATTAAAAACTTAAAAACTTACAAAAAAAACATATACACATGTACCAAAAAGAATATTATTTATGTTAGGATTATAATTGATACAACTAACACAGGTTTTTGTCATGTCATAATGTTCGCTAAAATAGTTTGTTAGTCTAGATTAACGTTTACATAAATTTTTCAATTGATTCTGACTGTTTTACCAGTTAGGGACACCAACGTATGTTGTAATTCCGACTCCCGCTTCCAGCGTTTTGATTTTAAACGAATTTCATAAAGGTTTTTCCCACTGAATTAACATTAAACCAATGGCAGTTAGAGGGGCATGCTTTCATATAAATCATTAAATATTTTGTGATTTAAATAAAATATTTTTCAAATACTGTAAAACACATTTTAATGTTTTACATTTCATGCAAATTTCTTCATCACATCAAAGTTTGACATTCAATGCAAATCTCCGTATTGCATTATTACTATTCCCTCCAATGCAAAAAGTGCTTATTCTGTTATATAACAAATTAAATTACATATTATTATTAAAAAAAAGTGTTCTGAAGCTTCCTACTTTGTCCGAACCATTTATAATTTGTAATGTATCATGCTATTAAAACGCTTATAAACTTAAGACTTTTAAACGTTCGTTGATTTAATAAAGGAAGTCTTAAACATTAAATTCCATTATGATATTTTAATATAAAACATGTTGGCATTTTTTATTTCTTTACTGAAAATCTTATTTAATCAGTTCAGAATATTTTTGTAGTATGTGTTACGACAATTGTTATATTTCAAGATCTTTTTGCAAAGTTAACAAGCAAATCAAAACCTAATAAATCAGGTTTATTCATGAAAGAATAGAAATGATTTTGCACTACATCATGTACATGCACTAGATTCAATACACTGATGAAATTCTTTGTAACATGAATCGACTTCATGACTTAATAAAGATATATTGCTTTAATTGACTTGCTTGCAACAGGTGTATACCACTTTCTGTTTTCTTATTGTTAATTAATAAACAGTTACTTTCAAGATACATTCAACTGAAATATTAATGCACACGATTTACGTATAGAACATTTAGTAAAATAATACTTAGTACGCGAATTTCAATAACTTGAATATGATGCTGAGTTGATATCAGTGAGATCATTTTGCAAAAGGTAGAATCCTGAAATGAGTGTGATAATGAAATAACCTTTTAACAATTTAATAAATAAGCTTAATTCGTCAAAATTAAGAACAGTATATATAATATTTCAATGAAATAAACTGGACATAAAACACAGATATCACATTTAAAAGGACCAGTGTATCAGTGCATTGCTGGACTGCTACGCTAAAACTTTAATTTATGATATAAGTTTCTATATAATGAATCTGATCTTGTTCGGTGCATTTTATGAAATTTGCTTCCTTATGACATTTTGCAACGAAACTTTTTTATAATAGTATTGATGAATTTTTGTCAAAAGCATGTTCTAACTCACCCTTCATCCCCTTGTGAAGGTACAATTTGACCTGAAAAAAATATCAAAAAAGTATTTCGTTTGTCACTTTCTGCTCATTTTTTGCGTTATCAGGTAAACATATTTTTTAAATTGTAAGGTTCATAAGATTGTCTATTAAAATTGCGTTTGATCGATAATGATCAATGATTAGGTAATTACAAATAAAATTTGGCTAAAATCATAGCTTAACTCTATTTTTCTATTTAGTGAACGTTATTAATAGCGTAATAAAAATTATTCATCATATGAACTATATAAACTAGTCGAAAAAATAATTTTGCAAACGATAGTTTACCTGTTTTTTTCACCTTTCACAATTGACATTATGTATGTAATTGCGGATTTATAAATTGTTAAAATCTTTCGCGTTGTCTGGATGTATTTATTTAATAAAAGCAAAAATCCAACTAGCTACCATTTTCTCTTATAAGGTACCTCAGTTCTTCAATAACTGTTGCGCAATGGTCGTATACAATGTTTATGTATCTATGTAAAACATAGCTACTGTATTACTTTTAAAGTATTCTAACTTCTAAGAAAACCTTTTTAAAAAGTCATGTTATATAATATACACCTAAAAGATTATAACTTTTTATTATTTTAATAACCAATGTTTATCATGTGTGGACAAATAGGAGTATCTGCTTTTGAAAGTTTACCATAAATTCCTTATTGATAAAAAAATGAAAATAAAAAAACAGTGGTTCGTAATTTTCAGGAAAATTAATTGCATTTAAATTGAAAAATTTCGTTCAAATGAATTCAAATGAAGCTGAAAAAAAGATATCGTTATTTGAGAAGAGAATAAGGCAATGAATAAATCATTTCACATCACTCAAAATAAATGTTTACGCACTTTTACACTTACAATAACAGTGTTGTTGTTTTTTTTTCTGTCTGATTTTTTATTGAAACATACTTACAACAAAACAACAACAAACACAAAAAGATAGATGTATGCCCCTGCAGTATATATATTGGGCATTGTACATGGATATGAAATTCGGGGGCCTCCGTGGCCGAGTGGTTAAGGTCGTTGACTTGAGATCACAGGTCCCTCACCGCTGTAGGTTCGATCCTCACTCGGGTCGACATCTTTCATGTGAAGAAGCCATCCAGCTGGCTTACGGAAGGTCGGTGGTTCTACCCAGGTACCTGCTCGTGCCTGAAATAATGCCCGAAGGGGCACTTGGGTTCTTCCTCCACCGATAAAGCTGGAAAAAAATCGACGAAAAAATATCGGCGGGACGCTCTAGGATGGCCCGACTTGAGTGTACGGTCGCCAATATGGGCTTTCCGGCGGCGACCTTAAATAAACGCATTATAAAAAAGGGATATGAACTTCACATTTCGAGCTTAAAATCAATGAGGGTCATATACCAATACAATCTGAGATGCACCAACTTATCAAGTATGATGCGTCCTGATTTTTATTTTCTAGTTTTATTACTTAAATTAGATTACCTCTGTAGATGAAGAGTGACATATGTTGGATGCGCATAGGAAGCATGGTATGTACTAAGCAAATTAAATGATAAATATATACATGGTCTAAACATAAGCGTCTTAATGAAGTACAAGGGGCATCACAAAAACATTGCTTAATGTAATCAAAACAGAACTTGACTTAGATATTATTATAACTGATTTCATTTCAGTATGTGCAACCTCTGCGAATAAAATAAACAGAAACAGAAACGACATACAGCAGCAAAGCAAATGGCAATCCCTATTTTTAGGAAGAGGGGGCATAAAAAATAACAATTATTATAATAGGCTCGAACCATTCTAGGATCATGATCATTTTCCTGATATGGTACAAATACTGGTTAGTCGACGAAGCGGAAAAGAATCCTAGCCTATTAAGACTAACACTTAAAACTCTTTCCACACCAAATAACTTAAATGGATTGGTCGAAGTTTGTCTAGACGATACGATACCAAAAGTCAAAATAAAATGCCATAGATGTATAATCTGATCTTATTTTGCACTCATCGAATGGAATGTGTTTATTATTCAGTTCCCTTCAAGCAAGTTAAAGTTTAAAACGTCTTATAGTAGTGACAGGGAACTAATAGTTAGCTTAGATGTGGCATTACAACACCTTTATAAATTCATTACAAGAAAAAGAAAACACAGCACGGGTATATTCAATTGTTCAAATGACATACTTTATATCACATATTGGGAAATTTTGATACTGTCACAACGGTGAAAGGTACATGTGTGGCTTTGACAGGTTTGAAAATTGGCGGTTTAGTGTTTCGTACAGACGATAAAATGTCATATTTTACTGATTTGATTAAAGCTGGATCTAGGTGGGTGTACTTCAACCAGTCGCATATATACATGTTTTTCCATTCCACATTAAAGTATTAAAGTATTCACAAAGCTTAGCACGGAATGTATTCAGATAAAATTATAATACATTTCTACTGGTTGGTATTTTTGAATACACATATAACTACTTTACAATTCTTTTGCGTGAAATACATGAGCAGATGTTTGTAAATATTTTTCATGTCTATAAATGGGTAATGTATAAAGCCACGTTATCAACTGAATAAAAATGAATTGCGTGCTTGTTTCGATTCATAAAAAACAAAATGTTCATAGATAAATTAGAATTTTAGTTACCAATATCAAAACATGAGTTAGCTAAATTACTTACATGTAACACGTATTTGTACACATGTTTTCATTTTTAAAGCATTCATTGAATATCCATCAAATTCAACACAAATTGATAGGCGTGTTGTTTAAATTTTTTAATACTTTTTTAATCATTTTCTTCAGATTTAATAATATACATATTTTGTCGTTACTCTATTACACGGAATATATATATATATATTCACATACAAATTAACTTTATCGTATTTTTACATAAATCTTAACCATTTAATGTATATTCTGAATTGTCCAGTAAACTTTTCTAAAACTAATAATTAACACTTTTCTTAAGTTTTATATTATCTCTGTTTAGAAAATGCATACCACCCATATCAAGTGACCTGGATTTTCTACACAAAAAGTGTCTTCCGTATCGCTTGCATTGGGTGATTCATTATAAATTACTTAGCACATTTTGGATTCGCTCATTATCTTAGTAACGGTTGCACACATTCAACTCAATTTTGACATATGGATATGTCATGAGAAAATTCAGGTCAAGTTCGAATTTGGTCATGGTTTGATGATTTTTAGCAGAGTTATGCCCCTTTAACTTTGAAAAAAGGAAATTTTCAGTTCCCATTCATTATCTCCCCAACAGTTGTACATGTTCAACTCAAATTAAAGATATGGATGTGTCATAAGAATGCATTGGTCAATTTCGAATTTGGTCATGGTTTGATGATAGCTGACAGAGTTATCCCTCTTGAACTTAAAAAAAAACAACAGAAATTTTAAGTTTCCGTTCATTATCTCCCCAATGGTTGTACACATTCAACTCAAAATTAACATATAGATACATCTTAGGAATAAGCAGTTTAAGTTTGAATATGGTCGTGGTTCAATGATTTTAGACAAACTTATCTTTCCAGAATGTTGGAAACATTTTGAATTTTCAGTTTCAGCACTCATACTTTTGTGGAAATGTATGTAGCCATTATTTTGGCTACACATATGCAATATGCAATTTACAAAAGGTTAAGACTGAATAATTTCAGTGCCTTCAACATTGTTTAAAAATGGTTTGCGTTAACATTGAAAAGTTTTAAGGGCTTTGAACTTAAAATGAAAGAACTAATTTGTGCAAACACATTTGGAACTAAATATTATAACATCTGGAATTTGGGCTGCATGCGTGGGCATCCGTGGCATGATGACACATTTCTAGTTTCAACATTCATTGAACTGTCCGGTAAACATTATGACCCATTTAAGATCGCTAGCCAACAGTACCAGACCTTGCCCTACACTTTGACGTTTGGTTCTTACGGTTTTAGAGTCTAATTCTATAAACATATACTAATTTATCGCTGTGACATGAACACCAAAATATCAATATATTAGAAATAGGTACTTATTTAACAATGCAGTGGTATTATTTGCACAATTCCTGCAATTTAATTCACGACCTTGCGTAACTGTTTTATGCGGTTATTCTTCTGCTGATCTACAATATTTTAATAAAAATTCCGACGGTCAGAAAATAAAAATGCTGTTGCGTACACTGCCTGATGGTCACCACGCCTTTGCTTTTTATTTATCATAAGGGATGACATTTTGAAACTTTCTATTTTTTCTTTAAGTCACATATGGACAATGTAAAATTAATATTACATTTGTAATAACAACAAGCAATATAACAGTAATGAAATGTAATTGCAAATAACTTTACGACTAACTTTTCTGGGGCTATTCATCATATTCTTATTAAAACTATATCAGTCTGCGAGAAAATAACTAATTATTCTTAAATTGAGGTAACCTTTTGAATGACTAATCTTTTAGAGTTTTTGTTTAACATTTATTATTCTTTATGACAACAGCTTCATATGAAATCCGATACTTACTAATATCTCGCAGTCGTGAAATCAGAAAATGTATCAATAACATGAATTTAATGACACTAATACAAATTTTCATGTATTTGAATTACTAAGATAGATACATACACATATATCTATCAATATGAATGAGAACTTTCTTGACAAAAATACAACCATGCTAATACCAATCCTATAATTCTATTAATATCATAAATAGCAATCTCGCAATGCAAGGTAATTTTAAATTTAATATATTCTATTTAAAAAAAGTTCTACATTTCTTTAACTATTTTTCTCTATTCAAACACGGTTATTTGACATTTACAAAATTTAACTTAAAAATGATTGCGCTTTACAGATAAGTTTGGAATACTTACTGATTCTATTTTATGAATATGATAATCTTTCTTAGAAAGAGGTACCTTTGATTTAATGAAAAATGCATATTGCTTCAAAACAAATAGCATCCCTTATTCAATGAAGCTTACGCATTAGCTTGTAACTAATAAAAAAGTATTAATTTGTAGCTGGTAACATTAAAGGGTAAATAATTATAAATATTATTAAATTAATAGTGGAATAATAAATTGAATATTTTAAGGCAACCATCTAATTCCTATGTATATTAGTGCTATTATAATCATGGTGCCGGTCAAGTGTCTGTGGTTTCTGCGTGGGATAATAACTTATACATAAGACGGTTAGGAACTATTTTCTTCAATAATTATTTCTTTTGAATAATTTGTTATTTTTTAACCTTTGAGTCGCACATTTTAAAGTTTTTGTGTTATATATAACTAATAGTTTTATGAGGAATCAACAACTGTATATTTGCGGTAAAGTAAAACCGCGTGAATGTCTTAATAATAATAATATCTGTATTTATTGAATCGTGCTATTCTTTTACTTTACTTTATCGTTTTCGAGGTCAACATAATATTATGATACCAAGGAAATAATATTGCTTTAAACAAACATATTAATAATCGTTTTGTAGAAGATTGAAATTTTAATAAAAGCTGTTTATGTGCAGTTGCCTGGAACTTTCATTGATATTTTGATAACAGGGGACATTTTTGCTGTTGCTCATGAAATATTTGACCGTAATTTGTCAACTGTATTTCGCGCGCATATTAAAAAGGAGGTAAATGACTTAATAGTTGGTCGCTCAAATCCTTTCTGTTTGCTGTTGTGTGATTAGCGTGTTACTATTACTTTCTTGATAATGAGTCGAATACATCCTTCCAATGATAAGACAACAGTCTGAGCAAATAAACAATTCATACAATCCAAGGAGTACATATTACTTATTCTTGAAGGTTTCTGTTTCTAAACATTAACAAATTGATAGGGGCGTCTGTGGCCGAGTGCTCTATGTTGTTGACTTCAAACCTTGCACATCTTTGATGTTGGTTTGAATCCCGACAGGGACTTTGGATTCTTTCTTTCTTTCATGTGAAGAAGCTATCCAGTTAGCTTACGGAACGTCGGTTGCTCTACTCAGATTCCCGTTCGTGCCTGAAATAATGCACGGAAGAGCACCTGACGTCTTCCTCCACCAGTAAAGCTGGAACGTCGCAATATGACCTTTACTGTGCCGGTGTGATGCAAAACTCAATCAAACAAACAAACAAATTGGTAGGCAAAACATTATGACTTGGGATGTCAACATTGGCTAGTTTTTGAAGGCTAGAGAAGACGCAATGCAAAAATCTTTCAGAAAGAAAGGACTGAAAGCGTTTAACACAAACAATTGTGTTAAATATGCAAAATTTAAATATTGCTTCCTCCTCAATATGTGAATATTCTTGTAAAATTCGAGTCAAAACGTACAAAATAAAGACATTCTTGGAGCAAAAACATGTACTTAACGTTTTTTGCCATAAAGCGGTTACAAAGGACTTTTCAAACAAAAGACGTTTCCTTTGAAGGTTTTATAACATCCTTCTTCAAGTTTGTGTTTTTTTTTCATGTTCATGAAAAAGGAAATATAACTATGAGTATATGACTCGACAAATATTGACAATTATATGAGGCAATATTTGTGTAATAATTAGCAAATGACAAATGAGAGGGCTAAGTAAAAATACAAACGACTTAAAGATATACTATGCTCATCTTCGTGTAAAATACCTTGTATGCAGAAATTTATTGAAATCTAGTAAATTCTAGAATATGTCTTATTTGAATAAGTGAATGTATCAACTATGTTTTGGAAGGTGCATTCCCTATTACTTGTCAAATAAATTATGTCTATTCTAATAATAACTGCCAGTTTTTATCATTATGATACTATGTAATCATACTGTTCTTAACTGTAGTGTGTAGAGTTTAAAACATAATATATTTTCTCTATGTGTATTCAAAAGATGTCTATTTTACATTTCAAAGGGACTGTATAGTGATCCTTCTCATTTTTTTCAATAGCCAAATTCGAATATAATATATCTTTAAAAAAAAGATGAACACATCTTTTTTTCTGAAAATACATGTTGATTTTGGTTTATGCTTTTTCTACAGTTCAAATTGTGTTTCTCATGTTATCAAATATGCTTCGGAAAAAAATTGTTTTTGCTTGTTTCTGACTATTGATGATCGTTTTAAGAGCATTCTGCTTTTGTCTAGGGATATAGTTTTTAAAATGGAAAATTAACGTACACTAATTGCCAACCAGTTTTTGTCATGATTTGAGGTTATACATTGTAATAGGAAAAAATATTTAAATCGTATTTTCTCCGATAATGACAAGGAGGAATTTACATATTACGACAAAAGAAGTTTTTCTTGTTCTCCTGTTTTGAATTCACTAACTTATTTATTTTTTTATTTTGTTTATTGGTTTTATTTAACCGTTTATGTTATTTTGGCGTAACTTCTGTTCCTTTGTGTTCTGTTGCTTTGTTGTTTTTGTATTACTCTCAACATAGTCGATGACATTTATCTTTACTAGATTCAAATCATTTAATTTAGTTTTTATATAAATAATTTAAAGTTAGTCATTACTGAAGCTTTTGTCTCACATTTTTCCGACTTAATTAATAACTTGTTTAAATCACACCAATCAGATACACAGCATGAAACAAAAATAATTAATGTCAAGTTTGTATAAATCTGTAAAAGGTCAATTATACTTCAATTCTTTTTTAAATGCTATTTTTTCCTCAAAAACTGTTTTATTATCTTTTTACAGTTCCCTAAAATACTCATTTGCATTAAACATCTTTTGGTGATTTTGTAATGTTGCAAGTTCGTATAATTATATTGAATTAGTATTCTGTGTAGAAGTCAAGATACAACTTTGTTTGCATTTTCCAATGATGAAACATTGTCGTGATCCCAGTAGATAATTGTGTGTTTATTTGTTTCATTTTACGCCTTTTCCCAACAGTATGTCAGTAATATAGGCGGGTATTTTCCTAACCATCGTTCCTGGAGAGTTACACCAGTACTAGACTACCTTCCTCCGTGCTAAACTACCAAAGCATCTCCCGGGGATCGAAACCACGCCAGAGAGGTAGCTGGATTAGAAGTCAGCGACTCTAACACCTCGACCACAGAGGCGGTCCCAATGGTCTACACCTGTACAAATCTGCCCACTCACATGCAACAATTCATATGCGTATAAATGAACCAAAGTCAATGAAATAAAATACATTGACGGAAATATTGTCTTGATCCAGTATGGCTTGAGGCAACGGTCGACGGTCTTTACCGTCAAATGAAATAACTAGTATAACTAAACCAAATATATGTACTAATGTATGTATTATTACCAGTCTGAATACTTCTTATATCAGAAAAAACACGAAGGGAGTTTTGTCATCGAAAATCTGCATTAAATCAAAGATACTATTGTTTTTAAAAAGTAAATATTACTTTCTGTTTTGTTTTGTACATAAAAATAAATTATAATTGTTTTCGTCAGGAACGGATAACAAACAAATCATTCTACTCCATATTGTGTGTATTTATCAAAGGTAATGTTTTGCATACTGATTCCTTGCAGCATCATTTTAAAATTAAATACTAATGATACTACATGTAATTAAAATCCAATAGAGAAAATAGTATGTTTGAATTAGAAAGAATAGAATGTCTCTTAAAGTGTTTACTATTCTATAAATTCCCAGTTGAATCCACATTTATAATAAATAGTATTATGCCTTCATGGTTAAATATCTATGTAATAAACATAAAGTTTGCTGTAGAAAATTAATGTCAAATCCATGACTATTTCAAATATCCTTTGTAATTATCTATCAAACGGTTAATAAATAAACAAATGGGATACATTAAGCATCAATTAAGATGTCGAAATAAATCTCACAGTATCTAAAAGGTTGAACTATGTGTTAGCAAATAGGGAATAAAATATGATATAGATTTATACATTTGATAATCAAATCTGTAATAGTCCGTTACCTAACCAATAGTCCGTTACCTAACCATTGCTCTAATGGTAAATAAACAGACATCATATTATATAAATCAATTTTGCAACAGTAGGGAGACTATAAATACATATTAACACTACTTAGACAAAGAAGGCTATCATTAAGTCGACAAAATTAGACCTTCATAACATTTATCTTTTTTAATTATTTATAACTTCAACACATGTTTGAAAGGGGGCGCTATTTTAAGGTGTCGCTTTAGAAGATCGAAAATGCCGCTATTTGATGTCGATGTTAATAAATAGAAAAGATTCTGATGTGGTCATTGTATATCGAAATCTATTTAAGGGAAACACATAAGTAGATTCTGATATAAGTTTTTGCCACAAAATATTATGTAACAAACTGCTACTGTTTCCCGTAGATATTATTCTTAAATATTGTCATCTATTATCATGATTGTTTCCACTGTTAAAATTCGTGTTTAAACATATTAGGATTTGTTACATTTTTCCATACAACGATGTATTTGTCGCATTTAAAAGAACAACTCATGATATCAATTCCTAATCAATCACGAGCTCTTTAAAATATTTGTCAATTTCTTTAATACAGGTTTAGTTTAGTTTGTTAACATTTTAGACCGCTGAAGAATATGTTTTCAGTTGTATTATTTAAGGCTGCTGAAATATCCGACAACTGAATGTATTTATTAAATAATTTTGCTTTATTTTCTGAGAATGCTCTGTTTACATGTATTGCATGGAAAGTATATTTCTAAATGCTTTAAAATTTCAAAAATGCAAACAGGAAATAATTCAAAGTGTATAGCTTAAAACTTTCCGCAAACGCCAAGCCATAGGAAGTAGCATTTATTGAGATTTTATATCCGTTTGGTTAAATAAAAAAAATCCAGCGGCTGTCTCTAGATTGGGCTAAGGCACAATATTTTAAATGTCTTTTTAAAACACTCGCGTATGAATGTGTTTGTTTTTCTATATCTTTACATGAATTTACAAAGTTGTTTAAATACCATATATTGACACATTAATTTCACCGAATTTATCGTAATATTATTTTGAATTTTCGTAACAACGCCTATAGTTAATTTTCAAATTGCCATATTGTATAATAAATTATGCCATTCATGCAAACCGCAAATAACTGAAATGCTTGAAAGTTGTATGAAATATGTAACAATGTGATGTCATTAAAATCTTTATTGCTCTTTAACCAAAAGTATGAAATATCAAATTATGGAAAGCAATGAGGACAAAAAAAAAAATACAAATATTAAACATTTAATTAACTCCTTGGTTTGTGTTTCTGTCAAAATGAATCAATTTTTTCGCTTTCATTGAAATTCAGGAAAACGTTAGTCTTCAATTTAAATTCCGTTTTTTTCCTGTGATATAACTAAGGAACTTGAACAGTGTGTTTTTCTCTCTCTTTTTGTATATGGAAATTTATGTTAACACTCGAGAACAAAGGAAAATAACTGTTACCTTAATTGTTAAGCCTTGATTCATTGAAATGGTGACAATTATTGTTATAAAGTTATGTATTCAGTTTTTGAATTACTATCAAATGATAGAAAGCTTTTTAAAATATTTCATAGTTTTACAAATTACACAAATCGTTAAATGTTAAAATTAAGCAAAATATATCTGCATGTGTAATATTAACATTAATATTTGCCAAACACACCTCAATCTTTCAACCCATAGCGAATATCAATAAATGATTCAAAATGTACTTGTTTATTAAAAGGACAGATTATATTCTTTAGACACCAGTGGTCACTTTTTAATGCTGTTGTCGTGTTTTATTTTGTAGGGCAAAGAGAGTTCAATATTTCAAATACAAACATAGCTTACGAAGCACACAAGATTTAAAAATAATAATAGCAAAGGCACAGTAGGGGTAAAATCAAGCTATCAACGTCCACTATCACCGACTTAAGCAGAATCCAACAATCAAAACTAAGTATGGTGAAATTTGGAAATAAGTCACTCTTTTTGTTGATTAATGATATGAGTAGTTCAATTAAACATCGTTAAATGTGATTTAACGCTCGCAATATGATATAAACGATAAATGCAACTCTATTAACTAATTTAAAAAACTTCCCTGTAAAGATTCAATTAAATATTTTATACGTAAACAATTACGAGGTAGTTGTAAATCATCATACTGAAAATGTTAGAGATATGTTTGATTGATTCAAGTTTAGATATGATTCAAAATGAAGTAGTTTAATTATCTATCACCTATCAACCTCTCGATTACGGTTCAAACCATACAAAATAAAACCCGGTATTTAGATGTGTTTTTCACTTATTTCTTTTACAGAAACTGGGATCTTATTAACAAATTGCATTAACATATTTTAATTTAAAAAAAACAACTAAGAAAAACATAATATAAAGAGCAATTATTATTGCAGACTTGATTAAGATAAACCCATGGTTTATGCAACATCTTGGATGACCAATGTTTCCTGAAACTTCATTTCCGTGAAAGTAATGTTCCATAGAGATCAAGAAAGATAATAGCGAAACTGTGATTGTATGGTTGGTTATTGTTAAAGAATCTTTTTAGAACAATTTATAATATAACACCAGTTAAACTCACCGATATAATAGTAATGATTTTATTGAATGTTTGTATTACTGAGGAATTAAAGGAATAAGCAGTTTTTAAGAACAAACCTATTTTGCTATTGAAATATTAGGATTGTCTGTAGAAACTCAATAAAGTATTAAATAAAAATGATTAAATAAATGTTCTTTTATAGATAAATGTATCATTTAACGCTGGGTGCAATCCAAATGTTTATATCAGATGACAGAAGAACATAATTAAATTAAGATAAAATTAAATTTATGGATCTTGCATACATGCGTTAAATATTTCAACAGCCTGGAAACATTTATATCACAAACGTCAATAAACGTCTATAAATAATGTTTAATAATAAAATCGCCTTAACCTTTCTACTTTGCTTTGCTCTACTATCTTTAATTTTGTTTTAAATTATTGACAAAGTATTGTATTGAAGAAATAAGTTAATAATATCAAATTATAAACATCGACTAATGTGGAATATCGTTCATTTTAAAGGATATCCTTGAAAGAAAATCTGAATAAAGGTTGACAGCAAAGAAATTGATAAATGCTCCTTTCACATAATTATGATGAATAATTTAGTGGCACCTTATATCAAATGGATAGCTTTCTTGATTAAGTCTTAAAAATAAAAACTTTGCAATAGATGTCTTTGTTTTAAACAAAAAATACAAATAAATAACGATCCTGATTATTAAGATAAAGTTAATGGTATCATAACACGCTTTAACCGATAAATAAGCAGAATTGTTCCCAAATTTCCTTATTCTTCATCCAATCAAACGCATTGGCGCAGCTACTTCCTCAAAATGGTGTCTGCATCTAATCCAGTGTTTCATTCTCCTTTGATTAGTATAAATATAAAAGAAGTAAATGTCATAACAAACTGTGAGAAAATATAAATTACGCCGCACAGAACAAATACTCTTCAATAAGATGTTACATGTAACATATTTGTAAAATAATTGCAGTATTAATGAGATAAAAGATTCTGATAGACTTGATGCGCCATAAAAATGCATTTCAGCCATTATGACAGTTTAGCAAACAGAACATGAACATTTTTTCAAATTTTAATAGATTTGAATTTTACATATGAAGTAGAAGACAAGAAGATTTATAAAAGCAAAATCACTTACAATTTTCACAAAAAAATAAACCTAAATTTTAACGGGAAGCAAACCTTTCAGAGAATGATGCTTTAAACAGAAATTTGTTTATTTCAACAGTTTTGTTACTTCCTTTTCTCTGAAAATGATCTGAACATCTTAACAATTGATCTGAAACTTTATTAACGTCTGTTGCAATGTTAAGTTGAGAGGACATACATGTTGATATTTCCCCCCTGTTTAGAAAGTAGCAATTCACTGGCTCTATATTGAAACGTGCAAGTAATTATTTGTTTTCCCCCAACGAATGAAAACTTACATGTTTTTGAGATAAAAGTAACTTGCATCCAAACAATCAAAATTGTCAAAATTCTGTATCATATTAAATATTATCATAAACGATATGATCTTGTGAATTATGCGTTTGTATATAAACTTTGATAGACGACAACTTATCTTATACGTTGGTGTTGACAAAATGATATTATTCATGTCAGGATTAGAATTAATACAACTTACACAGGTATTGTTTCAGTGATATCATCATATCATACTGTTCGCTAGAATATACTAGAAATCTAGATTAAAATTTATACAATGTTTTCAACAAGACCCTAATTAGACATCAAAAGCTCAATGTACATGCATTGATAACTTGGCAATATTAATTTCAATTAATAAAATGCATATAAGATTTTGGTCCGCTAATCTATAGAATGCGTTATGGTGTTATGATATGCGCACCAAGCATTTATCCTGCTCACTACATAACTCTCAACTGGTGTATGGTAGTCATTTATCTGTGTTTAACAGTCCCTTCATATAGCTATATCGTATTATTTTTTTTTTTTTAATTTTCACCAACAACAAACGATACTTTAACATACACTTTTATTCTTATAACTCCATGAAACTTAAAGTTATTTTGTAATTCTCTACATCAAAGCGTTTACATACTTGGACAAAAAAGTATACTTGAACCACCGATGAAGAATTAGAAGTTTTATCATTTGACTGGCGTCGGAACACATCGACTTCATATGCACAATTACCTCTTTTCTAACGTTGCAATTGATTTTGACTGTTTTCAAATGAACATTCACGACTTAAGAACGCCCACGTATATTGTTATTCCGGCTTCCGCTTCCAGTGCTTTGATTTTAATCGAATTTTGTAATATTTTTCCCCTTAGGTAACATTAAACCAATGGCATTTAGAAAGGCATGCTTACATATAAAGCAGTTCTCACATAATAACTAGTGATTTTAATAAGACTACTTTCTGATAAATAAAGTAAAACATATTTTAAAGTTTGACATTTAATGCAATTTCTTCTTCGCATTTAAAGCCTGACATTCAATGCAAATCTCCGTATTGCACTTTTACTATTCCCTCCAACGAACAAAGTACATGCATATTCTGTTATATTATATATCAAATTACAAATAATTTTTTTAAAAAAAGTGTTCTTAGTCCGAGCAAGTCATAATTTCTAATATATCATGTTATTAAAATGCTTAATATAGACAAAACACCTTTAAACTTTTAAAAATCGTCAATTAAGTAAAGTCAGTCTTAAACATTAAATTGCATATATTAATGAAAATCATATTGACATTTATGATTTCTTTATTGAAAATCTAATGAAACTAGTTCATGCTTTGATATGTTGTATGCGTTACGACATTTGTCCAAACATTTACACTTTTAAATATATTTCTTAAATCTAAATTAAATCTTAAATCAAAAGATCAGAAAGTAGTAAGATGTAATGAAAATGAATTTTGTTTGATAAACCATATTTCAAGAACTTTTTGCGATGTTTACAAGTAAAACAAAACCTAATAAATCCGGTTTATTTATTAAAGAATAGAAATGATTTTGCACTGGCTTTAATACACTGAAGAAATTCTTTGTAACATGAACTG
This sequence comes from Ruditapes philippinarum, assembly GCF_026571515.1. NCBI lineage: Eukaryota > Metazoa > Mollusca > Bivalvia > Venerida > Veneridae > Ruditapes > Ruditapes philippinarum. Next base: position 115,448 of record NW_026857745.1, read on the forward strand.
ATTTCATGACTGAATAAAGATATATTGTTTTAATTAACTTGCTTGCAACAGGTGTATACAACTTTTAGTTTTCTTATTGTTTATTAATAAACAATATTTTTTAAAAAAACATTCAAATGAAGTATTAATGCACAAGATTTACGTAAAGAACATGAAGAACATTAAATAAAATAATACTTAGTACGCGAATTTTAATGATGACTTGAATATGATGCTGAGGTGGTATCAGGAAGCTAGAATCCTGAAATTATAGTGATAATGAAATAACCTGTGAACAATTAAATAAATAAACTTAACTTGTCAAAGTTAAGAACAGTATATATAATATTTCAGTGAAATAAACTGGACATAAAACAAAGATGACACATTTAAAAGAACCTGTCGTATATCAGTTTCGCATTGCTGGGCTGCTACGCTAAAACTTTAATTTATGATATAAGTTTCCTATATAATAAAATCTGTTCTTGTTCGGTGCATTTTATGAAATTTGCTGCCTTATGACATTTTGCAACGAAACTTTTTTATAATAGTATTGATGAATTTTTGTCAAAAGCATGTTCTAACTCACACTACATCCCCTTGTGAAGGTAAAATTTGACCTGAAAAAATATCAAAAAGGTATTACGTTTGTCATGTAAACATATATTTTAAAATATAAGGTTCGTAAGATTTTTTTTTATTAAAATTGCAATTGATAAATAATGACGAATGATTAGGTACTTAGAAAAAGAAATTGCCTAAAACCACAGCTTAACTCTTTTGTTGTTTAGTTTTGTTTGTTTGTTTTGGGTTTAACTTCACATCGACACAGTATAGGTCATATCGCGACGTTCCAGTTTTACTGGTGGAGGAAGACCTCAGGTGCCCTTCCGTGCATTATTTCAGGCACTTTTTGTTTAGTGAACGTTATTAATAGCGTCATAAAAAATATTCACATAGATCATAATTATGATCTATATAAACTGGTTGAAAAAACAATTTTGCAAACGATAGTTTACCTTTTTTTCACCTTTCACAATTGACATTATGTTATTTTAATGTAATAGCGGATTATTAAATTGTTAAAATCTCTCGCGTCGTTCGGATGTATTTATTTAATTAAAGCATAAATCCTACTAGCTACTATTTTCTCTTATAATGTATTTCAGTTTTTATTTAATTGTTGCGCACCGGTCGTATACAATGTCTTTGTATATATGTAAAACACAGTATTGCTTTTTATAGTATTCTAATTTCTAGGAAAACCTTTTTTTTAAAAGTCAGGTTAGATTATATACACCTATTTGTATATAATTTTAATCATTTTCAATAACCAATGCTTATTATGTGTGGACAAAATAGGAATATCTGTTTTTGAAAGTTTACCATAAATTTTTTATTGCAAAAATAATAATGGAAAGACACTTGTTCGTTATGTTCAGGGAAATTGATTGTCATTAAATTGAAAACTTTCGTTCAAATGAATGCAAATGGAGCTTAAAAAAGTTCTCGTCGTTTGAGAAGAGAATAAGGCAATAAATAAAGCATTTCACATAACTCAAAATAAATGTTTACGCACTTTTACACTCACAATAACAGCGTTTTTTTTATCTGGATGATTTTTCATTGTTTATATGTTTTGAAAATAGGAACAACGAAAACAACAACACAATTTAAGGAAGATGTTTGTGAAACACTTATGATCCCGCAGTATATATTATGGGCAGTGTACATGGATATGAAATTCACATTTCGACCTTAAAATCAATGAGCGTCATCTACCAGTACTATCTGAGATGCACCAACCTATCAAGTATGATGCGTCTAAGCTTAAAAGTTTTTTTTAATATATGTTGTACTATATGTTCAATATAGTACAAATCTACGTTGACATATAGACCATAAGAAAGGTTTGAATGTACTTCTAAGTTATATTTGATATCAATAACCATATTCGACCATCCTGTTTTTTATTTTATAAATTAATTTATTTAATAATCAGATTACCTCAGTAGATGAAGAGTGACATATGTTGAATGTGCATAGCAAGCATGGTATGTACTAAGCAAATCAAATGATAAATATATACATGGTCAAAACTTAAGCGTCTTAATAATTTGGTCTTCTTGAAGTACAAGGGTATTACTCAGTTAAACATTGCTCGGTCGTAATAAAAACAGAACTTATTTCTAAATATATATCTTATAACTGATTTCATTTCAGAATGTGCAACCTCCGCGAATAAAATAAACGGAAACGACATACAGTAGCAAAGCAAAATGCATTCCTTATTTCGCGGAAGGGGGTGGGGCATAAAAGATAACAATTATTATAAATATTTAGAAAAAAAATCATAGATAAATTGGAAGAAAATCATTCACTTTCAGTTACCAATATCAACACATGAGTTAGCTAGACATATCTTTATACTTTGTATAGCAGAGTAACGGCAAAATATGGCATGTTCTAAGTATTTCTTTGAATGGAACATGAAAAAGGCAATGGGGTAAATAACTTAACACGTTTTTGTTCACATGATTTCATTTTTAAAGCATTCATTGAATATCCATATTCAACACGAATTGATAGGCCTGTTGTTTAAATGTTTTAATACTTTTTTAATCATTTTCTTTAGATTTAATAAAACATATATTTTGCCATTACTCTATTACACGAAATATATAGATATATTCACAGACAAATTAACTTTATCGTATTTTTACATAGATCTTAACCATTAAATGTATATTCTGAATTGTCCAGTATACTTTTCTTAAACTAATTATTAACACTTTTCTTAATGTCGATATTATCTCTGTTAAGAACATGCATACCACCAATATCAATTGACCTGGTTATTTTGCACACAATAGTGTCTTCTGTATCGCTTGCATTGGGTGCTTCATTGTTAATTACTTAGCACATTTTTGTTAGAGATATATCAGTTAAACACTATAAACTATTGTGAATCTTGCATCCTACAGCCAGTTATTACATTGCATTCTGAACTTGTCAAAAGGTTATAATACTGTAACATATTGTGTGTCGAATATGACATAAATGCCGGCTGACTTGATCAACAAAGAAAGACACACTCACAGGGTATCAATGACATTTTGCGTCACTTAACATACTTTCGGTAAATAAAACTGATACCTATTTCATTACGGTGTTGATCTATTAAAAAAAGTGATAAACAGTCTCAACACTGACATTGGTTAAGTTCGCATTCCTCATCACAAAGAGTTGTGACAAGCATGTAATTCCGTAACAAACATTCATATTTGAAAATGAGTATACACACTTAAGGTAGTCTTACTTTAATGCTTTTCCGCCAAAAACATCTAGCATCGGCCAATATCGTAGCAAGTCGGTTATATCCGGAACGTAATATTTTCAAAATCTTGGGCAATTGATTATTTATAATCACTCATCCTTTATCGCTATGTACTAAATTCTTGGGTTAAACGATTAAAGATTATTGAATACAAAGGCGTTCCGGAAATGACCGATTAATTACGATATTGTCCGATGTTTAAAATATTTTGGCGGGAAGCATTGCAGTAAGACTACATTAACAGGGATAATTGATATACTGATAATTAAGTGAGTGTAAGAAAGAGAATCTGCAATAGAACTTTTACTTTTAAGCTGTGGATTTTTTTTCAACATTCATTGAACTGTCCTGAAAACATTACGATCTATTTAAGTTCGCTAACCAACAGTACCAGCCCTTGTCAGAAATCACGGAAGTGTAAGATTGCATTGCCCTACACTTGGACGTTTGGTTCTTACGGTTTTAGAGTCTAATACTATAAACAGATACTAATTTATCGCTGTGATACGAACACCAAAATATCAATTTATTAGATATAGGTAATTATTTAACAATGCAGCGGTACTATTTGCACAATTCCTGCAATTCACGACCTTGCGTAACTGTTTTATGCGGTTTATACGGTTTATAATTCTTCTGCTTATCTACAATATTTTAATAAAAATCCCGACGGTCAGAAAATAAAAATGCAATTGCGAACACTGCCTGATGGTCGTCCTAGACATTTTTTTTAAGTATTTTTCTCTATTCAAACACGGTAATTTGACATTTACAGAATTACCTTAAAAATGTTTGCGCTTTACAGATAAGTTTGGATTACTTACTGATTCTATTTTTATGGATATGAAAGTCTTTCTTAGCAAGAGGTTATTTTATTTTAATGATACAATGCATATTGCTTCAAAACAAATAGCATCCCCTATTCAATGAAGCTTACGCATTACATTGTAAGTAATAAGCAAACATATTTAATTTGAAGCTGGTAACATTAAAGGCTAAATAATTATTAACATTATTTAATTAATAGTGCAATAATAAATTGAATATTTTAAGGCAACCATATAATTCATATGTGTATTAGTGCTATGATAATCACTGTGCCGGTCACGTGTCTCTGGCATCTGCATGGGATAATAACATATACATAAGACGGTAAGAAACTATTTTCTTCAATAATTTCTTTTGAATAATTTGTAATTTTTTAACCTTTGAGTATCACATTTTAAAGTTTTTGTGTTATACATAACTAATAGTTTTATGAGGAATCAACAACTGTTTATCTGCGGTAAAGTAAAACCGCGTGAATGTCTTATTGTTCAAATATGCTTTAATTTATCCATAACATATTATATGAAATCATGTTTCTATCTTTTTCCACCATAATAATATTTGTATTTTTTGTATTGTGCTATTTCTTTACTTTACTTTATCGTTTTCGAGGTCAACATAACATTATGAGACCAAGGAAATGATATTGCTTTTGACAAACATATTAATAATCGTTTTGTAGAAGACTGAAATTGTAATAAAAACTTTGCCTGAAATAATGCACGGAAGGGCACCTGACGTCTTTGCTGGAACGTCGCCATATGACCTATACTGTGTCGGTGTGATGTAAAACTCAATCAAACAAACAAACAAACAAACAAATTAATAGGCAAACCATTATGACTTGGGAAGAGAGAAGACGCAATGCAAAAATCTTTCAGAAAGAAAAGTCTGAAAGCGTTTAACACAAACAATTGTGCTAAATATGCAAAATTCAAATATCGCTTCCTCATCAATATGTGGACATTCTTGTTAAATTCAAGTCAAAACGTACAAAATAAAGACATTCTTGGAACAAAAAAATATACTTCGTATTTACATGATTTAACGTCTTTTAAGCATTTCAATAGATTTGCATATTGAATCACCAGAATTCCAAAAATAGTCAGGTCGCATATGTAAATACTTGACTAGGATTAGCCAGAAATTATGTAAGTTGTTCTTTCAATTGGAAATATAAACATAGAATTATAATATTGATGATAAATGATTTGATAATAAATGTTGCGGATAAAATGTTGTCTTTAAGGCGTAACTATAAAAATTAACTTAGTTTGATTTTTTTTTTTTTTATCAATATCACTGCCATAAAAGGTCATGTCTTCTGCCTTTTCTTCAATTAATGTTTCTATTTTGAAATGATGAATAACGTTACGATAACTAATAAAAACCATACTATAAAGGGAAAACGAAGGCTTTATCAAATAAAGGAAGTTTCCTATAAAGGTCATATAACTTTCTTCTTCAAGTTTGTGTTCATGAAGAAGGTTATATAAAGCAATATCAGGAAAACGAAAATATTTGCATGTATGAATCGACAATAACATGTACTGACAATTATATTAGTCTTTATTTGTGTCATAAGTAGCAAATGACAAATGAGAGGGCTGAGTAAAAAATAAAAACGACTTAAAGATATACTATGCTCATCTTCGGGTAAAAAACCTTGAATGCAGAAATTTATTGAAATCGACTTAATTCTAGAATATGTCTTATTTGAATGTTAAGTGAATGTATTAACTATGTTTTGGAAGGTGCATTCCCTATTTCTATTCAAATTAATTTGTTTATTCTAAAATACTGACATTTTTTATCATTATGATACTAATATAGTATGTAATCATATTGTGATTACCTGTAGTGTTTAGAGTTTAAAACGTAACATTCTTTCTCTGTATTTTTTTTACATTTAAAGGAGACTGTATTTTAGTATCATAAGTTTTTTTCAATTATCAAATTCGAGCATTATATATCTTTAAAAAAAGAATGAACAATTCATATTTTTTCTGAAAAATACATGTTCATTTTGGTTTACTATTTGTACACCAAATGAATACTATTCAAAATTTAGAAATGTCAATCCGAAAATAAACATTTTTTGGCTTTCTTTTTCTACAGTACCAATTGTGTTTCCCATGTTTTTAAATATGCTTCAGAAAAAAATTATTTGTGTTCATTTCTGAATATTGATCATCCTATTTATTAAGAACTTTATGCTTTTGTCAAGGGATATAGTTTTTAAAATGGGAAATTAACGTACACTAATGCCAAAACATTTGTCATGATTTTCTCCGATGACCATAATAAGGAATTAACATATGACAACAGAATTGTTTCCTGTTCTACTATTTTAAATTCACTAATTTTATTTTTAGTGTTTATTGTTTTTTTATTTAACCTTTTTATGATATTTTGACGTTAGTTCTATTATTTTGCGTTTTTTTTTTCTTGCTCTTAAAACCGGCGATGAAACTTATCTTTTCTAGATTTAAAACATTAGATTTAGCTTTTAAAAAAAATGAGTTAGCGTTAGTTATAGTAAAGCTTTGTTTCACATAATTTCAACTTAATTAACTTCTTGATTTCAATCATACCAATCGGATACACAGCATGACTCAACATAAGTTAATGTCAGTTTTGTATTTATCTGTAAAAGGCCCACTGTGCTTCAATTTCCTTTTTTCAAAAACTGTTTTATTTTTGGTATCTTTTTACAATTTCCTAAAAAACTCATTTCCATAAACTAACCTTTGGCGAGTTTGTAATGTTGGCAGTTCGTATTATTATATTGAATTAGTATTTTGTATGGAAGTCAAAATACTGCTGTGTTTACATTTTGCAATGACGAAACATTGTCATGATCAATGAGTCAATGCTTCATGGTCTACAACTGTCAGATCTCCCCACTCACATGCGACAATTTATTATGCGTATAAAGGAACTAAAGCCAATGAAATAAAAGACCTTGACGTAAATATTGTCTTGATCCAGTATGGATTGAGTCAACGGTCGACGGTCTTTACCAGTTTAATGAAATAACTAGTATAACTGAACCAAATATATGTACTAATGTATGTATTATTACCAGTCCGAATGCTTCTTATATAAGAACAAATTAAACACGAAGGGAGTTTTGTCATCGAAAATTGGCATTGAATCAAAGATACTGATTGTTTTAAAAATTAAAGTAAATATTACTTTCTGTTTTGTTTTGTACATTAAAAATAAATTATAATTGTTTTCGTCAGGAACGGATAACAAACAAATCATTTTACTTCATATTGTGTATTTATCAAAGGTATTGTTTTGCAGACTGATTCCCCGAGCATCATTTGAAAAAAAAACACTAATAATTACACGGGGAAGGAAGTGTTACACGAAGGATGGAGTTCTTATGATAACTTGTTCAGGAGTTCTTGTGATAACTGTCACGGAGTTCGTCGGAAAACATCTGTATATACTTCAAAAACACTCGTTAAAAATGGTTATTTTGAATTCATATTTCAAAAATGAGTTTTAGGTGCTAAATTAAACTTTAATAATTAAGCTTGTCTTACATCTTGACAAGTATTATGTGTCAAAAAATAATTCACAGGCCATTTTTAATCGCCTCTTGCTACAAATCTGGTAGTTTTCAGTAAAATTTCCAAATTCACAAGTATGGACCGCTCCGATTATTTCCGCCTATTGCGCAATCCCTAGTGATTGTTGCTATGCCTCACAAGCCAGCATCCAAAATGGCGGCCGTATCAACAACAACCGGCTCGCTAGAAGATGTGCCCGATAATATATGTATTAGTTTTCTACCTAATCACAGAAGTCGTATGGAAAGGATTATAAAAAGAGGTTTAAATTACTATCTTCAAGGCTATGTCCATCAAATTAAGGTTCATATTGACGATAAACCCAAGGTAAAGGTTGTTGCTCGGTGTTGGAGATCAATGAGGAAAAACGAAAAGCCGCACACTCTACACATTGAGATTCTTAAAGATACTATAACAGAGTCGTACTGCTCTTGTAAGGTTGGGTAAGTAATCAAGTACGTAAAATTGTCAACAACTTAAGTAGGCTTTCTTTGGGGATTCTGTATTTCTCTATTTTAGAATAAAAAAAATGAATTGCACCCCTCCTACTTTCCAAAAAAAATAAAATAATAAAATAAATTAAATAAATAAAAAATATAAAAAAATGTATATACTATACACCATTATGTAGATCTATTTATTATATAACTATGTCGGATTTTTTTTAAAAATTAATTCTCTTCAGTAAAGAAAAAAGATATCGTAGACAGAAGAGTCATGGTGTATTTTTTCTGTCAACTTAATCAAAACAGATCTAATGATAACAAAAATGATCATCATCATCATCATCATCATGATTTATCACCATCATTGTTGAATCACTGTTTGATACAATAATAATGTGCAGTCTTGTATATTTCAGATTAACAGGCCACTGTTCCCACATTATTGGTCTAGTGAAAACCCTTCAAGGGCTGAAACTACACAACATCAGTAATGTACCTGACCAGTTGAGTTGTACAAGTGTGCCCCAGCAATGGCATGTTCCAAGAGGAGAGAAGATTGAGCCTGTCCCACTTAACCATGTTGTGGTGGCCAAAGCTTGTGAGACAAGGAAGAGAAAACCAGTTTTATGCCAAGTTGACACTCAGTACAAGTAAGATTTTAAACAAAGTACAAAAGTAAATACACATATGTTTTTGAAATTTCATTCTTTATTTATATTATATAATTATAACAAAAATCTATATAGGCGTTTTACTTATATACATTTTAACAACAATGTCAGATACTTGTACATTTTACATGTATAAAATTTGTAAAGAATGTTTTAATTTATGAAATCTTTCACATAAATTTACAGGCTTCCAGAGGTTACCAGCAATGATATAGAGCAGTTAAAAGGGGCCAAAGGCACACCTCTTGAATACCTTCTCTCATCAAAGAGGCCATTAGTTACAACAGATCTTGGTCAAGTTCAGCTTGGTTCATTTCTGTCATATCAGGTAATATATTTTTACATACAATATTTTAACATCTATGTGATATAGATAAGATTTAATTGAAGATACCCTATGCTCATTCTTGGGTAAAATGTTTTAATCACAGAAATTTATTGAAATCTATGATATTCTTACTGAATATGTTGAATTTGGATAAAATATTAAATAAACTATGTATAGGAAGCTGCATTCCCTTTAACAGGTCAAGTAAAGTTGGTCTTTTCTTAAAAAAACTGCCAGATTTTGTAATGACACTATACATATATATTCATATTGTGACCACCTATAGTATGTAGCATTTTAAACATAACATATCTATTTTGTGTGAAGTCAATACATGTTTATTTTATATTTACTGTGTACTAATTATCAATATTTTCTAATATCAAATTTGAGCATAGTATATCTTTAATACAAATTCAGCCAAAATCAATCAAGTAATAATATAACTACTTATTTGGCAGTAGTATGTTAACATTTGTTAAACAAAGTTATTGCAACTCAGACAGTCATTTGTCTTTTACAAATATTCTCTGATGTAATGTAAGTATTGCACAAACAGACCAGATCTTATTAGCTTGTTTAAATAATGATGTAGGAATTTTATGAGACAACAATTTATATGTCTTCACTTTAGCTATTACTCTTTCAACATGAACTCTGTGTTTGGCAATTTTTTGAGTTAAATAAGTATCAGATGAAGACATTTGTGATGAACAAGAAGAAAATGGGGGAATGTTTAACACAAGGCCAAGTTTATTAAGTTCCTCTTGTATTGTAAATCCTTTATCAGCCATTATACCATCACCTGGATTAATGTAACCATGGTTTAACAAATCTTTCAATATGGCATAAAATCCACTTTCTTCACAGATCATTTTGTCTGATATTGAACCAGTAAAAAGCTCAGAAATAAAAATTACAGATCCACTTGGGTCACACCCAATTAAAGCTTTAAGAGTAGTAGATGATTTGTAATCACTGTACATTTGACTTTGAAGAGCTAATGCATTTGGTACTTGAGTTTTGAATTCTGTTCCATCTATCATAATTAAGGTTATAGGAAAATCTTTTCTAAATTCTGCTGGCATTCTAGATATAATATCATCCCTTGGGGGCCACAGTGAAATCTGACCAAATTTAAAATATAAAATATCTAAGAGTTTGTTAAATACAATGCCTGTTGACTGCAAAGATAAACTAAATCTCATTGCCAAATCTTTCAGTCCAAAATCATGCCTTAATCTGCATAGTACAAGAAGAAGTGCATCTTCATTTGATAGTAGCTTAGTGTCAGTCCTACCATATTTAACAGTTTCTTGTGAATTTGGAAACAAAAAAGAAAACAAAAATAAAAAGTTGACATAAGTTATTCCAGTGTAATATTTAAACAAGTTTTTCATATCGTTTTCCCTATTTCTAATTCCTTCTGCAGAAAATGGTTGTTTCTTTTTCATATCTCTTTCCAGATGTTGTAATTTTGATTTCAGTCTATCAATTTCTTTGTCTTTCTCCAATAATTGAATTTTTAGCTGCAAGTTTTCCTCATGTAGATGAACATCTTGATTCTCTGAAATAATATATATGCATTTTGATTTCAGACAAGAAATTTGAAGTCAATGATTCCTGTAACAACAAATGGCTGTGGTAACCTCTGTGTCACAAACTCATCACAAATTAGACTGCCTGAAAAGTTTCAGCACTTGATAAGTCATTATACAATAACAGATCCACAGACATTAGAGCAATGTACAAGAAACCAGGCAATGTCTGAAACATGGCATCAAGCTAGACAAAATAGGCTAACAGCATCAAACTTTGGTGATATCATGTTAAGGAAATCTTCCCCTAATGAAAAATTACTGTCACGTTTATTTTCTACCAGTAAAGATATTCATGCCCCATCTATATCTTATGGGAAAAGAAATGAGAGCAAAGCCAAGTCTAAATATCTAGCTCAGTTTCCTGGAAGACACATTCATGAATGTGGTTTTGTTGTAAATAATGAGTTTCCATTTTTGGGTGCAACCCCAGATGGAAAACTCTGTGATAATGGAAAAGTAGGGATTATAGAAATAAAATGTCCCTATAGTGCCAGAGACTTGACTGTTGCTGATGCTTGCTGCCAATTAAATAATTTCTTTTTACACACTGATCAGAATGGCCAGGTTGTACTGAAATCAAATCATGCATACTATGCCCAGGTTCAAGGGCAGCTCATGATTACAGGTAGTTCATTCTGTGATTTCATTGTATATTGTCCAAATGAGTCCGACTTGTTTGTTCAGCGTGTTGAACCAGATGTTGAATTTATGACAAATATGCTAAATGTGTTAGCCAGTTTTTTTGAACAGTATGCTCATCCTTTCTTACATTGCAGTCATGGAAATGTATAGTTTCAAACTATATTTAATGTGTGAATGACATATTGCAGCTTATATGGCCATGCATAAATAACTGTTTGCAATATAACCTTTACATAGAAGTTTGGGTTATATAAGTTTACACTAAATTATACTTGGCCATATAAATATGATATACATGTGTTACATATTGACATTTGATTAATGTGTCATGACCAATACCTTTGTCTGTTTGGCAGCCAACTTCACATTGTCCTCTTAGTTCATAATTTCTTTGATTTCCATCATCTGTAGTTGTTTGTACATTTCTGAAATAATTAAAGAAGATGCATTAGTATCAGTAATTATGACTGTTTCATAATTTACAAAATTTATATTTGAGCATGGAGTGAAGTTCATTCCTATTAGAAACAATTATCAGTTTGTTTTATTATAACATACCCTTATTGTTACAAACACACATGTAATATTTAGTACTGTGTTAATTAGCATACTATTGAGTAAAAAGGCTTCTGTGTAGGCTAAGACAAAGATGCATGGACTCTCTTTCAAAATTTTCATGTCAATGTGACAAAATTCTACTTAAGTTACAGTTGTGTACAGTCAGTTTAACAAGTTTTTATTTATCTATTAAATATACTGATGTAATAAATTTGTTGAATTTTATTTCACTTTTTGATTTTACAGATATGTAAACAAATTCAGATGATTAAAATAAAAAGTGCTATTGTTCAAAGGCTTATCATTAATGAATAAATACAAAATTTGAAATTTTAACCTTACTCTTTGTTTTTTTCTTGTTCAACCAAAATGTCAAATGATATAGGTGCTTCCAAGTCCAACCGCCTGCGCTTGGGTGGTGGTCTGGTAGGAGATGCCAATGATCCATCAGCTGGCAGGGGATCTGGATATTTATCAGTTGGCCCATTTTCTCCCATGAAGTGCTGTAATTATGTGAATAAGTGATTACTTGTGTTAAAAAAGAATAAATAAAAGTAACAATACTGGAGGTAGAGCTCTATATGACATATAAATGAAACAAAAGATCTGTATACAGTAACCATTTATCCAGCTGAAAGGGTAATGTCATAATTTATAAAAATGGCTTTTCAGTATTTTTTGTATGCTTAACAAAATAACCAAATATTATTTTACTTATTTGGTTAAAAGATCAGTCCTCTAACAAATAATATTATTTTCATGGTCACTATTTTTTTTGTAACTTATAGCCTACCACCCATGAAGTTAGCCATTTAATGCATGATGCATCAACATATGCTTTTTTTACTGAATTGATAATGAATGTTCTGACAAAAGTCAAAGAGAAAATGTATTATGAAAATATAAAAAAAGTTTGGAGCAGTTTATAATTATTTTTAAGGCTGGCCAGTTTTAGGCTCAACATTATTCAGGCACAGACTATAGTTCATTAGGCTAGTTCATAAGTTGCTTTGAACTGTCAAAATAAACTGACAACAACATGTATCCACAAAGTGGCACACATCAAACAAATCAAAAGCCAGCTAAATCATTTCATGTTTAAATCAGCATTTCTTACAGATTCACTTACCGTTGAACACACGACCTTATTTTTGTTAATCCTGCTGACATTTAACTGTTCATGCGGTCGGGCGCATGCCTTTATCCACCGTAAACACTTCTCAAATTGAGTTTTAGGGTTAGGAAATGTTATGAATCTGACCCCAATCATCTTATCAGGATACCTGCAATCTGCATCGCATGTTCCCCAGGCACATATACGCACCATTTTGAATAAAACCGCGGTATTTACTTTTGATGTAGCAGTTGCCAAGTGAAAGCTTGTGAGCACAAGATGGCGGGTAGCAACAAGCAATACCGCACTGAAGTAAACGGATCACTTTCATTGGTTAAAAATATCCGTCGCGGAACGGTCCATTGACCTGTTTATTTCTGGTCTTCATCCTTGCCATATATAATTACCTAATTATAATACAAAATTGCAAACATAAAGCACCGGCTAACATATTTATATCCGATTTTTCAAATGTCCCGGAGTTCTTGTGATAACACTGAAGATGTCACAGAGTTCTTATGATAACTTTTGTTTTTGCCAGTGTGTTTCTTGCGCTAAATCACGGCACGTTTTAGTGTTTTTTATTATTCAATGAGATTGTAAATTATTATGAAATGTAGTGCGCAAATAATAGGATATATAATGTTGGTTTTGAGTGATATTATTTCTTACCCCCGTTTCTTTTTCATAGTATTTTTTTTTGTTTGACGCAGATTTCGTAGACTGGAAAAAGGATTTACTGTACTGATTTCCCAGCAGTTTCCGGTTCCTAGCAGTATTCTGGCCCTTCATCCAGTCATACAGTCTATTTTTTCTCAGTTAAGTATCTATGTTACTGCATCAATCAGAGAAACATTTGTTTTCTATGTAATACAGCAGTTACAAGTAAAATGGTTTCCTGTGGGGAACATTTTTAATGATATAAAGATATTTCATTTAACTATTTTCGACATTGTTTGGGGGGAATAAATAAACGGTTTTATCAGGAATATATTTGACAATTATCGATCAATATAGAAGAAGGTCTTTGGAAACTGGTGACGTTAATGACTGGAGAAGGTCGAACATAAAACAATTATTTCTTTTTAAGAAAATGATTAAATAGGCCTACCATTTTATGAAAAATTCCTAGCAAAAAAAAGTAAACACACAACTTTACGCAGAAAATATCTCTATTTATTCTGGCAGATGCCACTACGAATATTCTAATTTTGTATATGTTCACTGTTCAGTATAAACAATTTATTGTTTGTAAAATTTGAGATACATATTAAACATTGATAATTTTTTCAAACACATCATTCAAGTTTTTCCACCTTAAACGGTAAAATAATTGTAGAAAATTAGAAATATCACGTAATAGTTTGTTGTTTTTAATTAGGTGTCACTCTGACTAATTCCCTAGAGGTAAATCCGTAACGTACCGGCAAACGGTATTTAGCCAGGTTTTCGAAAAGGTCAATTAAACCAATCATGTACGGTTTACAGATCACATGCTCCTCCATGTACCGAAAAACAGGTCACGTGCTCCTCCATGCCTCAAAAGTTAAAACGCGTACCAATACCCTGCGGTCTCCAGACCGCAGGGAAATAATAGTACAGCGATTAAATATGTATCAAAGTTTTTTCTGTTGTTTTAAGTTACATGAGAGAACTTGCGACACTTACAAGCAACACCTGGGCAATTCTAATTTGAATGCCAATGCACAATAACTGAAATCCCATTCTAGGTAAATCACAACTTTTAAAGAATATATTTGCAGACGACACGGAAAAGTTTGGGAAGTTATATCTACTTAGTATTGCTTATTGGTACTGAATTATATGCAAAATAAAAAAGGTCCGAAAAAAAAACTGTGATGAAATTTTGAATAAATGTGTGCAAATGTGTGTTACATCGCAGGCTTTTATTCCATTAAAATGTAAAATAAAAGAGCAACATTAAAACATGGTAATGCTGGACAGGTACCTAACTTTGTTCTGTCAAAGTTTGCACTCTTCGGGAGACATATTTTCATTTTATTTGTTAAAAGGTGCGATTTGGGGCCGGGAACTGCTATGAAACCAGTAGGGCATTTATGTACGTGATAAAATGCGCTTTGAAATACTCAAATATGATATTTTCATGTATATTGTTCTGTCGATAGTTGATGAGTATTTCCCCTATGTAATCTTAGTGGAGGAACTTTGCTTCTTTTGCTATTATGATAACAAAAATATATAGTCAAACTTAGTTCGCTCGAACCTGGAGGGACAGTTCAAATTTGTTCGAGAGATCGGTAGTTGAGTTTTTATCATGTATCGTACTTTTGTAAGACACAGGTGTGAAAATTATCCTGGTTATATACTTATTTATTATGGTATAAAATAATACAAATTACCTAGACCTTAGGTAAGGGGAGCATGGCTATATATTGTCTGCTTAAGAAAGGTGGTGAAACTGAGAACAACGTGTACGTTATGACACATTTTTGTTTTGTGGTTTAACCCATTATACTGCTGAATATCAGTGGCCGCTGGTTCAATTATTACTGTAGATGATAGCCTATCACCTATTTATTCTTTGCAGACAAAGACCAACGTTTTCTCCACATTTTTGTGCAAAGGATGATCGTACTGCATTTCATAATGATTTATAATCTTATTAAATGTTAATAAACGCCAAAACGTGCCGTGATTTAGCGCAAGAAAGACACTAGCAATAACAAAAGTTATCATAAGAACTCTGTGACATCTTCAGAGTTATCACAAGAACTCCGGGACATTTGAAAAATCGGGTATAAATTTGTTAGCCGGTGCTTTATGTTTGCAATTTTGGATTATAATTAGGTAATTATGTATGCGAAGGATGAAGACCAGAAATAAACAGGTCAAAACTTGTGAATTGGCAAGTAATTTGGAAAATTTACTGAAAACTACCAGATTTGAAGCAAGAGGCGATTAAAAATGGCCTGTAAATTAGGCTTTGACACATAATACAAAATGTAAGACAAGCTTAATCATTAAAGTTTAATTTAGCACCTAAAACTCATTTTTGAACGATGACAATAACCATCTTTAACGAGTGTTTTTGTAGTATATACAGATGTTTTCCGACGAACTCCGTGACAGTTATCACAAGAACTCCTGAACAAGTTATCATAAGAACTCCATCCTTAAGCTTCGTGTAACACTTCCTCCCCCGTGAATACTACATGTAATTAAAATCCAATAGGGAAAATAGTATGTTTGTTTTATAAAGAATAGAATGTCTGTTAAAGTGTTTATTATTTAATAAATTCCCAGTTGAATCCACATTCATAATAAATAGTATTATGCCTTCATGGTTAAATATCAATGTAATAAAAATAATGTTTGCTGTAGGAAATTAATGTCATATCCATGACTTTTTCAAATATTCTTTGTTTCTACCTATCACACGGTTAATAAATAAACAAATGGGATACATTAGGCATCAATTAAGACATCTAAATAAATCTCACAGTATCTAAAAGGTTGAAGAATTTGTAAGCAAGTAGGGAATAAAATATGATATAAATTTATGCATTTGATAATCAAATCTGTAATAGCCCGTTACCTAACCATTGCTCTAATGGTAAATTAACAGACAACATATTATATAAATCAATTTTGAAACAGTGAGGAGACTATAAATACATATTAACACTACTTAGACTAAGAAAGCTATCATTAAGTCGATAAAACGAGACATTCATAACATTTATCTTGTTTAATTATTTATAACTTCAACAACTGTTTTAAAACGAGACAATATTTTATAAGGTATTGCTTTAGAAGATCGAAAATGGCACTTTTTGATGGGAATGTAAATAAAAAATGGTCATTGTAGATCGAAAAATATTTAAGGGAAACATAAGTAGATTCTAATATAAGTATTTGACATAAAAGTATATTAAAATCTGCTTCTTTTTTCCGTAGATATTTTTTCGGCAACTTTAGATATATTTAAAAAGTTAAGCTTCATATTTTTCTCCAACTTGATATCAAAATTACGATAACTTTTATGATTACAGATATGAAAGACATGATTACATTCAGAATACAAATTAATTGATTATTTGAGATGAGAAGTATTAGATATGGCTATAACTGTGGTTTGTATGAGCTTTACTGTATTCCTGTGCTTAATTTTGGATAATAATTAATCGGTAAGGTTGTGTTAGCTTTACAGTATTACTTTGGACCATCACCGTCCCTTATTTTAAATAATGAACAATTAGATAGGGCTATAATTCTGGTTTGTGTAAGCTTTACTATATTCCTTGCGCAATTTCTGGTCTTATTTGAAAGTAGAAATATTAGATAGGGTTATGACCGCGAGTTGTGGGAGCTTTATTGTATTCCTTGGTATTATCACTGTGCTTAGTTTGGGACAAGAAATACAAAATATGTACATCACCGTTATTAATTTATTTATTAATAAGTTATTAATTGATACTTTCAGAGTGCGTTATATTTGATAACGAAACCCCTATCAGGTAGGGCTAGTTACCGTGGGTTGTGTCAGCTTCGATGTATTTCTTTTACTTCTATGAAGAATGTAACTTTTTTATACATTTTTGTCTGTGTAAATGTTTTTAATGTTCACGCTTTATATTGTATAACCATGTAAATTTAATGCAACTGGTTTAAGTCAATTAATGCTTATTTATTTAAGTCAATTATGTTTAATCTGAAAGTAACTGAGCAATTATATAGAAGTTGTAGCTTCACTTTATAATATACAGGTAATCGTAATTCATTGTAATAATTCCGTAGAAGGAAGGTTTGAAAACCTGCTTCCGAAATGTAAATTATTGTAACTCTATCATCTAAAAAGAACCTTATTTGTACGATTTTCTTCCCTTTATTTTAATTATTATTTTTCATTTTGTTTACTGCTTTTGCAGCAATTCCGTTATTGTAAGCATTTGTATAACACCTTTATGTAGTAATTATCTCATAATGCAGAATTGATAGTTCATTCCAGCGTTACACAAACTCGACATTTCAATAAATATATATTAAACAGTAAAGTCATATTTTTTACCGGGAATCTGATCTCTTATTTGGCGCATTGTAACATTTACAATAACGGTGATTTATAGTCTTTAAAATGTGAAGTAATTTGCGGTTTGCGTGTTAGTACGTATAGATGTATCCATTAAACAAATGGGCGTTATTGTTACAAACTTAAAAACCAGTTGAATGATATCTGGTAAGATATGGATTATGATGTCGTAACACAATATGAAAAATCCTTTAACCTATTTTATTTTGGATCACTGGCTCAACAATGTCAGCAAAGACATTAATACACTTATCCTATATAGAGTTTAATTGTAATCATTCAAAATGTAGAATGTATTGCATAACAAAAATGTATATACAATAATAAATGGCACATAGAAAACATTACTTGTTTATCTGTAGCGTATGGTCTTTATTAAATATCAAATTTATGGTTCTCTTTTTAAATTAAAACAGTAATAGTATTATAAGTGTTGCGTGCCAAACCTAGTAAGACATTTTGAAAATGATCATATTAACATACGTATTAAATTGCACGGCCCACACTATTTGAAAACATTTAGGAATGTTAGAAATTCTGTACAATGCCGCCTAGCATTATTTGTTTTACATAGTTTGTTAACTGTATGATATCAAAATCGTAGAAAGATAGATGTTTAATCTATCATATGATCAGTCGAACTGTACTCATTCTTTTGTATTACATTATCAATCCGAATATATCTTTATATACTTTTCGTTACACATACAACAGCCGTACATTCCTGAATTCAGAGAAAATCACAATTAATGATAAAAACTTATTGAGAATGTAAATGTGTTGGGGGATACTATTATGTTTAGATATTCAAATAATTTTACGAACGCTAACCCGTATAACATAATTTCTACAAAACAGTAATATAAGGCATATTATTATAATTTACTTCTTCAACTATATACAGACATAAAATGTAAGTTTAATACAATTTAAAATAAATTATTGGCTGAAAGACCGTCAACAGAATGTTTATCGTCGTTTTCTGATTATTGCTTTTAATGAGAAAAGTTAATATTTTGTCAGATTATATATCTTTTAATATTTGCTTGCTTGAAAAAAAATCATCACTTTAGACTCATGGTTTAATAAAGTGTTTATCATTAATATAATAGAATTGTTGAAATAACCAAGAAAAGAAACTTTAATTTGCACAATTTTGTTGTTTATTTAACATAATTATATAAGAGTACATTTTATTTAATTTTGAAGATGTTAACGGACCCTTATAAATATTCTATGACATTTTTTCTTTCAATAAAGTCATCCGAGGTTGGATATTTCTAACATTGCGACTAACAATATGAACTATTAAAATATTTTGGTTTATCATGATTTCCATTAAGTCACTGTGTTGTAATATCTTAATATTAAAATTGCGTGTAATGACATAAGATAATTGTTCTTTTTTTTCGTGGTGGTGGTGGGGGTTATAATAACATGCAAATTCATTGAGGCAAGTTTGAAATCTTATTAGTTCTCTAATAGTTTCATTTCCCTCTGTGATAGCGAGCAAATGAAATGATTTATTGTCATATTGTGCATTGTAATTGACAAAAGTTTTCCTTTCAATCCAGCGTTTAATCAAATTCGTTCAAAAAATGTTTGTACCACGCCAGTACAATACGTGACGAAATAACAACAAATATAAAATGCACTATTAATAATGCCTGTACAATTTATTTTTCTTTCACCACTGCCAGCATTCTACCAAATTATATCACATTAATTTTTATATATGAAAATTTGCTATCAAAGATAACAAAAATTTCAATTGAAGTAGTTTAAGGACTACCAATTAACTTGTTCAAACCGGTATGTTTTGAATTACAAAAGAATTTACTGATTGCGGTTGAGAAAGAATTTTGTAGTATTTCATGAAGTGAGACAAAGATCAGTACCATGCAAGTTAACATGCATTTATCATGTGTGAAACTCACTTATACTCGTAAAAGTAAATGGAATTAATTTAATTTTGAAGACGCCGACGCTTATATGTACATGTATTGACATCCTTCAATAAAAGAGCTCATGACATTTGGTTATCACTATTTTGTCATCACTATCGATGCTGTCTACACACGTTTGTAACACATCAAGATTGCTTTAGTTTTTACACCTACACATATTGACTTTTAAAACACAAAAATGATAAAAAAGAAAAGGTAATGATAAATGTGCCTAACGTCATTTGTAAACAAATTGCCTATATTTTGAAAAGAATGTGTGGACATCCTACATGCTATTTCACCTATGTTTCTACGATTGATCCTACGTGCAATTTCACTTTAGTTTCTACGATTGTTGTTTTTAGAATTAGGAGAACAATCATAAAAAAAGTTTTACATATTTGGAATATATTCCGAAATATCAATATCCAATGAAAAGACCTATACCACGACATAAATATGTATATATCTAGTGTTAACCGTCAAATAACGAGTCAAAACTGCATTTGCGGTCACCTACATACAACGTGATAATGTCTGTAACTGTCAGAGTAAAGTCCGACGAAGAGAAAGATTCCGTTTTTAGACACCATTTATAACTTGACCATGTTTAACACAATTAGCTGCAACAAATATTTATTCCAAAAGAGACGATATAAATGTCAGCAAGATAAAATAAAAGATAACTGTACAAATACAACGTGTGATTATTACGACACCTAACTTGAAGCATCAAACAGCTGCTCACCCAAGACAACCTATCATTTAAATGTGTTAATAAACATAACTGACAAAAGAATGCAGAGATTTCGTGAATTTGTTTTCATTTATTGATACTGTTATGGATACTTGAACTTTAACTGAGTCATTTCGTTTTCATTTTGAGGTTCGTTTGTATCTGTGTTTCTTTTCTCTGTTTTTTTTATATTTTGTGTCTTTTAAAAGATGTTAAAGAGAAGTCTTTTTGTAATCATTTCATCCTTTTTTAAACAATGATCTTGACAAACAGCATAACAATTTTTTTTCGTATCGAAATTATTATTAACAAACTTCATGTGTCCTTTATTGTTTATTCATAAAGTTTTTTGTCTCAGAGATAACGGATTTTGAAAACTTGATTTGATTATTTTGGAAAAATTTGAGTTTTTGGTTAAATGCATTAATTTATCAGTATATAAGAACGTTAATAACTGATCTACTTGTAAATACTTATTTTAATAACTGATTTTTGTCAACAAAATGCAGTATTTTATTTATTAAGAACAATTGTTTAATAACAATATCCACCCGTCCTGAATAAGTATAGGATTTGAAGATTAAATGAGCCACGTCATGACAAAACGTATATAGTGGGTTTGCAACCAGCATGGTTCAAGATCAGCCTGCGCATGCTCGCAGTCTAATCAGGATCCATGCTGTTCGCTTACAGACCCTATAACATGTAGAAAAACTGATAGCGAACATCATGGATCCTGATCAGACTGCGCGGATAAGACTCAAAATGACTTTGCTATAAAATTTGATAAACATGGAAATATTGTTGTATAAATAAAGGTCGGCCTTTTAATCTTAAGAAATACATTTAACAATAATATGATCTTATGTTTTACATGAGCATTTTAAAACAAATGATGTACATTGTAGCAGTGTGCAATATTTACCTGATTGAGCTTTAAAAATCTGACATTGTATAAAATGCCTTCCCGGTGTCTTTATCTCAGATTAAAGGAGACAGTTTAAATGATCATTGCAGGTCAAAGTACATGTACATGTAGTTAAACACAAACACTCATTTATGTTTATGTTTATTATATAAATATACTAAATTCACGCTATATCGCCTATTTACAAAGACACCTGTGTAATAACTATTATGATCCTATTTTACATTTCATTTTGTCCTTAAGAATCTCAAGTCAAAGAATTTTCGTATAAAACTTTTTTCAAGCCAATCGTACCGCGTTCTGATTATTACAGTGTATACTATAATTTAAAAATAATATCATTTTCTTGATTTCCTGCTGAAAATGTATAATATATTATCATTTAAGAATAACATCCAATTTTGTTTCAACATTTTTAAAAATAAAATTAAATCAATTAAATGTATTCGTGGAATACAGTCAGAATTAATAGTTTCTTTTCAACGGTCGGTAACATTAATTAAGTAAAGCCTATTTTGATATTATTTTCGTAACATGCCTGTACTATATAAAAAGAAAGTGTATGTGCCTATTCAATTTTCGTAGGAATTACCATATTATAACAACAAGAAGGTAAAAATAGCAACTTGTGTAATTACAAGAGTTTCCAATGGAATTTTCTCATTTGATACTTGAAGTAGTTTTTTTTAAGTTATATAAATTTTGATATATTCAGATACAGTTCTGATGAATGGAATACCTGATATCATTTAAAGTTGGAACTCATTTATTTATTTTATTTTCAAAGAAACTATTCTAAAGAAACTACTGTAATTTCCATTGCAGTTGATAATTGTCATTAAACTGACACCGACTTGATAGTGTTTTATTTTTGCAAACTATAAGGTTTTTGCTTTATTTGCCTTAAGGAACTGTTAAATTGCAATCTCAAGATTAATGAGTAAAGCGGATCATACTGTATTATAGTTCATTCCTTAATTTCCTGTTATGCACAAAAACATTCTGAAATCAAATTTTGTCGTAAAAAGATTGGATCATTGCGTCAAGTTCTTGACCTTTTTATGCTTTTATGAGATTTATTCTTTGTACATTCATGTTGTATCAGCAATTTTATATTATATTTGTGTATACATGAAAAGGACTTCGTTTTTAGTATTGAACTCGACAAGATATACGAGCAGCTCTATAATGTAAATGTTATACAAAATAAATTATCATTAACATTCTGTATTGTCTGTAACGTTTTCGTACATCTCTAGAAAAAGTCTAATTTTAAATTAAAGAAATGGCATGACGGCTTCAAAGCATGATATTCGTCATAGTGGGGCAAATGTTTGGTTATTTTTTATAAAAAAAACCATGAAAATTAAATAGAAGTTTAACGTAACAATTTCAAACTCAAAAGGAAAACAAAATTATTCAAACAAAGAAAAAGAGTCGCATGTAATAATATCAAATATTCGTATCAAATTACACTTATTATTCGTAAACATGAATATGTTGAAAAATTTGAAGTTATTTCAATGCAAAATGCAACTTTAAGTTTCATCATTGCGTTAATCCGACCTTTAAAGAAACATTCAACATCAATTTATAAGATAAAGCAACCATGAATTGGAGGAACCACTTTGCTATCGAAAGTGCTGTTGAATTTTGTCGGTAAGGTCAAGAGAACCTTTCTTTTTGATATCATCGGCAAAAGACAAACATCTTAGTAAACCGTGTGGCAGTGTGATAGATAAAATAAAATTGTGTTTACAAAGGGAATAAATTCCTCATCATTCTTAAATATTAAAATAATTATACATCAAGCATCAAATAGTGCAAACTCATAAATTAACAATGTCATAGAGCAAACACAACAAATTGAAATTTATTTAGATTTATTATGCATTTACCCAAAAAACTTCAAATATTCAATGAAATGAGTTTTTTTTTTAAAATACATGTACACATTTCAATCAAGTTTAGGAAGTAATATATTTATTACTTTATCTAATAATATGCATGAATAAGGTTTAAATATCTCATGCAAGATGACGTTACATGCTTGCTTAAACGAAAAGCATTGTTTATGGGCGTATAGCAATGTAAAAGCAAACATAAAAATAATAATACATAACAAAAACTGTTCTATTTTACATTTTAAAATATGATTTCGAACACACCAATTTTTCTATCGTTTACTGTAAGATCTACATTATAAGCGTTATCAATTAATAAATTGAAGAATACATATAGTACTTTGTAGAAAGACAAAAAACAATGTGATATACTATGGCTCCGTTTTGAATTTAATTTGATTATTTCATGATTTCTTCAGAAAAACACAAAATCATATACAATTATTTTCAAGACAATACATTTATATGATTTTGAGTAATACTTTGATGCATGATTTAATTATTGCAGAATGAAACGAATTATTTTGTCATTCGTCAATTGTATATTAACTAGAAATTATTCCGAGCACAGCAGGTTAAAAAATAAATTCAAGAATGAAATACGTCATTTGTTATGATATAAATGATATAAAACAATGGTTCTTTATTTTTTTATTTCAATTACATAAAATAAGACAGCTATTGTCACTTTCGTACAAATCATATTATATTTGTCATTTTAGCTTTTTGGTGTCATACCTTATTACATTTTTTCATCAAATAACCTTAAATGAATAGTAAATATTGTTCACTTTTAACAAAATTACATAAAGAATATAAATAATTCCGGGGACATTTAACCATATACATGTATATTATGATAAATTGTAACGAAATTTATCCAGAAAAGAAAGTAATTTTTAAACTTTACCAATAATTACTTATTCTAGGAAAATATTTTTTATTTCTGAGAATTATCAAGCACATAATTAACAATTAATTATATCACAAATGGTACATATTTCATCACATAAACCGCGGCGCAGGAGTGTAATAAAGCCATTAAATAAAAACGATTATAGTACACTAGTGTAATAACTTATTGACATGACGTCATTATTCTGCGTTAAAGTGCGCTAATCTTAGCGTTATACTATGGGTGCGGCATTGAAAAATTACTCATTTTAACAGTTCATATATGTGATAAATAGAATATATTATCCGTGTAGATCAAATACAAAATCTATTGAACTCGTTGAATAAAACAATATTATGCTCGTCTTTGGCTCGCACAATATGATTTTTTTCAACTCGTTCAATAAATTTAGTATTAAACGACACTCATTCAATATCCTCTTTGTATGACCTTCAATTTCCCTGAAGAGCAGACCAACTAATTTTATGCAAAACAATCCATTAAACTGATTACGGCAAAAGGAAATGAGAAGTATATATACTTGTTGTATTTGCATCCTCAAACAAGGCTAAATTAAAAAAAGTCAAAGCTTTAATGAGAACTATAACTCCGTACGCGTGTAAAAATACATATCTTTATGATCAAGTTATTTAAAGAGATCAAAGGTGCGTAAAATAGTATTCTTTTGAATAAAATTATTCAAGATTTGGAAAATCAACAAAATATTGACAGGCTTGAACAACTTGCTACTGGTATATATTTGTTGAATGTTGATGAAACTTTTAGAGACGTATCCTTCAACTAACTATGAAAATGATGATGATCAATTTTATTTTATTATATTGTTGGTTAGGATGTTCTGCAATGGTTAATCTGGTTTTATTTCTTTGTCAGCAGGTTGATTTTTTTAATTAGTGTAATTAGGGTAAATAAAGAAACAAAGTACGGATACCATTGAAACATGAATGCATTTTTGGAACCCTGTACATGCATATGCTAAAGTTGTTATTGTGTACCCTGTCTTGTTTTTGTGTGTGTCTTGCTTGGTTCCTTGCCAGTAGTTCTGCGTTGCTGGATCGAGTGGGGTGTGTTCATTGACTGCCATCTTACATTGTTGATCCTTTTGTAGGTGTATATACAGGTTACGATTTATTCACAATACTTCCTTTTTCTGACAAGAATATCGAAAAGGAAATAATTTCTTCATTTTATCAATACCCTGTTATTTACAATTTTGTGAATTTAATTTTTTTTTATTATTTTTAAGACTCATTTTAAGTTTTTACAGGTCATGAACCTTTTATAATATTACTACAATTTTAAAATAATAATGGCGTCATTGAAATATTAAAACACAATTTATGAAGTGATAAGTAATAAGTTTTGTTAATAAGTGCATTATAAAATGCAATAGGTCAATAATAAGGATTGTGTATTTTATTGATTGATTTATTTTTTGTAATATTCTATTACTCTTGACAAGCTTTGAACGTGTTTTTATATTACTGATACATATCTATTTTAGTATTTTGATAAAATGGGATTTTCCTTATTTCTTCTTTTATTGAACTTGTTATATAGTTTGTATATGGTATTTTTTTTATGTACATGTGTATATATTATTGTTTAAAACATGTAACCAACAAATATTTTATACATGCGTATATACGATAAATAGAATCTTTGTTAGGCTGGAGCGGGATGCTCTCGACCCCCCCCCCCCCCCGAACACACACACATATATATGACAAGGGGAATGAAGCTATTGTATATCGTATTACATATTTATTTTAATAAGGTAATGTCTGTGAGGTTTATTTTAAATTTGAACAATGACTCATGAATGTTCTTTTATTTTGGTAACTTCTTATTCGTTTTACAGGAAATACTATTAAAACATAACTCTCTCCTAAGACATAGTAGTTATAAACCATTAGTCATTTAATTGATTATAATTTAGTTATTTAAAAGCAACTACATGACTTCATTTTAATATGTATATCATTAGCATTTAATAAACAACGAAGAACAAATAAAAAATGAATACCTAATAAATATCTTGATAATTGATACTTTGCCGGAACTATTATGCTACTAGGCGGAACAATAATTTTGTCTCAGAATTTAATAATTCTGAATTCTTTTATGAAATTCAAGCTTGTGACATACTTTTGTAATCATCTTGACAGCTATCTACTCAAGTTGTCATTTAGAATTCAGTTTTAGCCAGAGTATTAAGCACACTAGACATTTCATAAGATACATATGAAAGGAAATATTAACAAATTGAAATAGTTAAATGACAAAAATATGTAATAGAAATATATTAAATTTTAATAAACATTGTTTATCATAAGCGCATATGTTTAAAAGCAGTTATTTTACCACTTTCAGATACGATGGAAATTAATTAAACTGATTTCGAACTTAGTCTACTCCTTTTTCTTAACAGTTTATTTTTTATCAAAACAATTGGATAAATCTGCTTCATTCATCCATACTACTCGTTCATTTTAATACCATATCAGTCACAACGAATATACAAATAACATTATACACGGAAATAAAACAAAATCCCACTGAAAAGAGAGTTATCAAGATTTTTCAATATCTCTAAATGATTGAAAGTGATTTATACTTGGCTTAACTAAATCATGCTTGTTTCTATGTAAAGTTAATTTTGTCTTCATATATTTTTGTTGTTCTTATCATGTTCTTTAGAATGTCTTTCATTATAAAAAAGTATAATACTATCTCAACTTATACAAATCAAGTAATTTGATAATGTTATGTTATCATCATGATTAAAAGATTGAGGAACATTAAATGTCATTAATATCATGAGCATACTGAACTTAATAAGAGAAGGAACAGTTTGGATAAAACTTGACTTCGACTGGAAAGGAAACGAACAAAATATATTAAGGTTCTTGTGCAATCTTTACATTTAATATTTAATCATGTTGCTCTAATGTCTTCATCTCACTACAACTTTCAAGATGGTTTAAATTATTTTCTTTACATTTCGAAAATGTTTTGTTTCTGACAAATATGACTTAAAGGCGTCTGCTTGAAAAACACAAACGATTTAAGACGATGTAATTTAATCAAATGTCTTATATTTCATGACCATGTACACAAATAAATTGACAAAATTCAGTTTAGTTATATCCATCAGTTAATTTTACTTGTGTTAATTGAATTATACTTTTTAGACAAGGATGAAAATTACTTTCCTGGGAATAAGTATAAACCGTTATTATCTGTTCAAGTTGGCACTTTGAATTTTCGAGTAATGATTGTTTATTTTTTTCTCATTTGTTTTGCACGTATTTTAGGTAAAGTCTGTTCGTTTTTTAAATAGC
The DNA here is from genome assembly GCF_026571515.1 of Ruditapes philippinarum. Classification (NCBI taxonomy): domain Eukaryota; kingdom Metazoa; phylum Mollusca; class Bivalvia; order Venerida; family Veneridae; genus Ruditapes; species Ruditapes philippinarum. The sequence continues at coordinate 143,381 of NW_026857745.1, forward strand.
ATCGTTAAAGATTTAGTATCTAAATATTAGATTTCATTCGGATTTAAATCATTAAATACCATTCTAATATAAAAGAAACTAGCAACAACAACATCAACAGCAACAAAAAACGTAAAATTACTTCAAATTCGTGTCTACATGTTTACCAGCATTGGGCTGCTTCCATTAAAATGTAATACAAACGTAGGAGGAAAAAAGTGGAACAACCCAATGGCAACAGTCAATGTCGAACAACATCCCGAGGTGAACGATTAATTATCAAACGATTACTTCTCTAAGCCAGCGGTGGGAGACAAATAACCATTTGACTCAATGTCCGAGGTCAATTCTCATGTAGAAATTACGCAACGCCACATATTAAAGAGCAAGGAAAAAGTAAAATGAAAAGACCAAGAAACAACAGGAAACCCTATAGTGGTAATGAAAGTTTCTTGAACACAAAAACTCTGATAATGCAATTAAACGTTTCGTAATTACAGTCATCGATGTGGCTATAAATTTATAAAAATACAATAAGCACTCAATAACATATTTTATTACTGCACGTGTAATCTTTCACGTGATTGTTTTTTCTCTCAGACGGAAATATTATTTATTTGGGTATACCTTCCTTTGTGTTAATTAAATAGTATTATAATAATAAATAAAGTATTTTGCTACGAATTTACATTTCTGATAACAAAACGAACATGTTTGTAATGTTTCACACAGTGACAACTTAGGTCTATCAATTAAACATCTCTATAATGCCCCTGTCAGATTCTATTATTTCCTGTTATGTGTTATCAAAGTAATCACCCTGTCTATGCTTTGCTTTGTGTCCTGCCCTGGTTTGTTTGGGGTCCTGCTGAGCTTCTTGCAAGAGGTTTTGTGTTACTGCGTCGTGAGTGGATTCTTTCATTGAACGCCGCAATTTCTTTTTTGTCTTGTTTTATATAATATGCCATAATATATATAAATCAAACACAGTATTATTTTACCTTATAATATTGATAACAATAGTTATCTTGATAATTATATCAAATGCGATGCATATGTCGGGTTCATTTAAATCGTACATTTTAGCATGCGAATTTGTGTCTGTTTGTTAGTTTTTTGTTGTTGTTCTTTATTCATCGACTTTTTTCTCTAAACATTTTGTATCATTCTTGAGAATAAAATGAAACATTGTTTCCAATGTTGATTCCACTTAAATATGTTTTGTCCTATATCAAAAAGGATTAATTTAATTTTAACATAAGGAATGTCTATAAGAATATTTCTTTTAAAGGACCTTTATCGATGTGAAAACAATAAGAATAGTTTGCAAAAATTATTTTGACGGCAGAAAGTAATTCTTTCCACGATCCAGGCCACGACCAGTTGGAACATCAGTGGTCTGCATTATCCAAATGTTTAATCAGTGCATGAGATTTACCTAAAAAAATATTTCCAGATTGAATGATGGAAGTCCAATTAACATATTTAGCGCACGCGTGCTTACGGTTAAACCATAATTGGAATTTTACCAATAAGCAAATTACGACAAAACTTGCACATTACAATAAACGGAGATAAAAAACAATTCATTATCAAAATTGTGTATTCCATCCAACAATTTTATCAAACTAAGTGCCATTTTATTTGCTTAAAAATAATAATATTCTAGCATTTACTTCCGAGGAGACTCGCTATCATTGTGTTGAAATGGATAATGTATAGTATTTGAAAGACAAAAATGAAAATATTGCACAATTTGATGACGAATAGATAGATAGGTTATATAAATATAAAAACTTATTTAAAAGATATTAAAATAATAAGAGAAAGCCCAATGTCATTTTTACTATTGTAATTTCTTTAAAAGTTTGAATATATATATTTGAAAAATCTAATCAAATATTAGTGTATCGATGATATATTATGATTTGCCCATTTTTAAATAATAGAATAACCTTTGCCATTCTCATGAAGGGCAATCAATTGTTTATATTTTCTATGGCCATAACAAATATTGCCCTCTGAAAATGGATAACATAGTAATCAGATATCAGGAAGTTGTATAGTCAGTTTGCTTCTCAATGATTTCATACGTAAATCTGAAAGTAAATCCAAACTGTACAAAATTCCCTTGACATTACAGAGTAATTGACATTATCAGATAGGATAATGGGCAAACAATTCTTGTTTGATTACCTGAATTGGTTATGATGCTTTGTTGATATTAGAATAATTTATATGTTTGTTCAGCTGAAAGCAGTCGTATTAAGTAATGTATCATTTTTTATTTTATAATTTCATTGCCGTTGCAAGGACAATTTATTGACTTGATTGAAATAGAATAGATTGAAAACTGGATTGTTTTCTATAGAATATTAACTTTTGAATAAAACACTTTATTCCGATTTAATGATACATTTTAAAGGGCATTGTTTGTTTTTGATATTTCGAAAAAGATACCGCTTAGTAGTTTCTGTGGAAACAGTAAATATCTTGTTACATTTTACAGGCATGTATTGGCATTTGTGACCTTTAAATTAATAAAAAACACTAATACTTGGATTGGTTTCATTGCATTGATTTGTTTTCTTTTTTAATGTTCTAATTTTTGTTTTATAATCATTAATTGTGACACTCGTAAATCTGAATTAAACAAACTAAAACTAGTACATACTTTTACAAACATTATTTACAAATCATACATAATGTAAATGAATGCAAAAACATGTTAAATGTTTCATTAAATAGTAATTTTTTTTTCAAAATATGCAAATTTAATACACGTATATGGTAGTAATACTTTCCATTTTATGTACAGTCTTCAAAATTTTCACAATTATTGACAGTTCATAATACATATACTGCTGACAATAATATAGTCTTCCGCAATATGTCCTTCCTGGAATATATATTTAATTATAAACCATTGAAAAAAATCAGCATGACATGGACATGAATTTCAATTGATCTAAGCAAAGAAATATTTTTCTTATTAAGAATAAAAAGACAAATGCCAAGAAACACGAATAGATCAAAGAATATACATATCAAGGTTAATTTTATAAAGCATTGTTGACAAATTGAATCAGACCAGCGATATCGAATGAAGATGATTTGTTTTAATCAGAAACACATGCTATAAAGTTAAGTTCTATTGTTTGAAACGGCAAAACATATCGGTGATTTATCAAACTGTTTGACGTAAGTAATCCGATGTATTTTGTTTACCATTTCTTGTGTTTTAAAAGTTAAAATCAATTTAACACGATCTCTTTCATTACAAACAAAATGAGCGAAAAATGGGCGAAATTTATTAAAACACTTGTAAACGCACCCATTTTGTGCCCTGTTTGCATGTTTGTACGGTAAGATAATATCTTTAAAAAGTAATGCATATATTTAGTTTTATAGGCAACACAGATATTTTCTTCAACTTCAACACCGTTGCAAAACACTTGACTGGCTTGATGATGAAGTTATTTAATTTGCGGCCGACAGAAATGAAATATTTTGATTGTATTATGCATGTTATTTTGTTCTTGCTTCGTGTTCCTTAGTAACCAATATCACATGGTTATCTTGCACTTCGATATTTTATATATAATGTTAAGACCTTAAACGATCATTTTTTGTAAAGTTATTCTTTTCTATGTATTTCAATATATGTTACTCTATATATGTTATTCTTTTCATAATGATTTGAATTTGAAAAGGTTTGACCTGTTAACAAACCAATCCCATATTATCATCTGGAAATATTTATTATAATAAGAAATCTAAATCCTTTTTAAGGGTTGCCTTATCTTTATGTTTAACATGTTCACCATTGTGTTATCGCGAATGGTGAAAACGCAATGATACGATGGTGAAAACGCGATGCTACGTTGACGAAAACGCGATGCTACGATGATGAAAACAAGATTGAGCAGTGGTGCAATGGTACGATGGTGAAAACGCGATGGCACGATGGTGAAAACGCGATGGTACGATGGTGAAAACACGATGAAATGCGTTTTCACCATAGTACTATCGTGCATCCTAGGTACAGACTAAATACAACATAACGATTGTCAAAACGGAACATCGTATCTTTTTATGCGAGATGCTTCTGTAATTTTACAATGTTAAGCTTTTTCAAAGATGAATTAAAGAACATTTCTTTTGCGTAATCAATGTTCGCTGTCACTCGTGTTTCTATTTGTCTATAGGGACAGGGATGCGTGATGGTTAGCGTGTTTAATTGTGCTTGGTGTTGTATTTACCTTTTATGTCATGCAATTTTTCTGAAGAAATCGCTTTTTCCCTTTTTTTTCATTGTAAAGCAGTCAAACATTTCATCTTGTTTTTCAAAATTGAAGATTTAAATAATGCAGAAAAGTACAGTCAAATTAAATCTTTAATTATCAAGCAGATACACAGTGCAGTGGCATTCATTCAGTACAACATGTTTTATTTTTGGTTGACTGCTGTTTTTTCGTGTAGCTACTATTATCTTTAAAAATATTCTTTTTTGTATAAATTTATCATCTTTTTATTTATTATAACTTATTATTTTTCATACGAAAGATTGTAACTTTAGTAAATTCCGAGAAGATAGATATGTTGGGAATCTTTTTTCTCAAATCGTCAGACCAAAAACAATGTAGTTGATATAAGAAATTAATACTTTATAATTACAATCAAAGGATATTTAACTTAGATAAATGTGTTTGAGTCGCCCCCTGAAAAAAGATTAAGATAAGTATTTTGAGGCGGCCCTTCAGAATATTTTGGGGCGGCCCCCTCCATTATCGATCATTCAGTCACGTGACGTTTTTAGCTTGAACAAAACAGATAGATCATCCGCAACAAAGTCTTCTCTCCATCCTCCCGAACAACCTCCTTTGCCATGAGTAACATTTACTTCATTTTTGCAAGTTGTCTCAAATGTTTTTCATGATAGTTAGTCAATGTATATATACTGATTTTACGTTACATACCTATGTGTAGGTGGCGGTTTTATGTTACCCACCTATGTGTGGAGCCTACATTATTTGAATCTGTTCATTTGATAACTATTTTCATATGCATATTTTATTTTCGTCATTTAAAATAAAATTACATTTTCACAATATTGTGTTGGTATTATATCTAGTCTCTCACATATAAACTTCACCTCGGAAGTGGCTTTTTAGTACTGAAAGGGGCAGATTCAAACGGTTATTAGGCAAGTGACTGTATTGAAATAATTTGCAAACAATTTCTATTTTCATTTTTGAGTGGTTGTTTGTTTTATATTTGGATAACATGAACAACATTCAAGCCACAAGTTTACCTTGAGATATATATTAACATCCTTTAAACACTTAGATTTTAAATTGGCTATTTATTGAAACCATTCCATCCTACCTATTATTTATGACAACAGTTATAGCGGTTTGCTAAAGGAGAAACGACATCAATCAAGATGTGTATTTAAATAAATAAGTCAATCCCTATATATTTTAGAATTCTAATTATTATTTTGTACATATTGTCATAATTTTAAATTACGTGACCACCAGGAGTTTTTATATATATCCTTCTTAGAAATTGGTTACCCTTAACTTGACAAAACAAATGACTCAGAAACAGTCCTAATATGCAGTTTGCTAGCTCCTTATCATTTTGGTCAAGCACAACTAAATAGTCAATCTTTTGAATTACACAACTTATTTAGCTCAACTTTACAACAACCACAACAACAACAAAACAAAAGTAGGGTCATATTAAAATACCTCATTTAATTTCTTCTAAGGTAAATAAAAAGGGTGTGAATGATTTATAGTTACTTTACAAGCTATAAATGGTCCTGATTAAATGATTAACCTGATTAAGTATGAAACTTTAGAACCTTAAAAAAGTTTATTAAACTAGATATATTATCATTATGCACATGTCTTGCCTTTCCTCAGCTATTTTTTGTAATCAATCCACAGTGTATTCAATGACCACGTTTTACGAAATACCTTGCATTTGAAATATGCTTAAATCTCATGGATTAAATATTATCTTAGCAAGAAAGAAAAACATAGCAGTTGTATGAATCCGTGTGTAAAAATGGTTTGAAATTTGATGGACATTCCTCTCATTTTAAAATGTTCATCAGTTTTCAATTATAGGTATGTATAAAACATTTGAACACAGGCTTGGTTTAGTAGATATCACGCAAAAGACATTAATATTAGTTTCAAATATGTTTCTTTTTCAATAGAAGAAGATATCAATTTAAATTACTAACAATCATTTAATCATACGAATACTAAATTTACGAACCGAGTTTGCATTATTTCAAGCTCGTCTCTTTTATTTTAACTATTTTATTTTATTCATATGCAATAGATAATAACAAAATGATGTTGAAAAAAAATTGCAAACACATGCAACAAGTAACAGATAATCTTTGAGAATATTCTTTTCAATATGCAAACAGTTTACAGGGCAGAATTGTGTGTTCCACCCACGTATTGCACGTGGTAGTTATCATTAATTATTTATAGTGAAAAAACTTCCTTGTTTGCTTTGATAGATATGTTTAAGTCGTTCGCTTGCGAACGAAATCAACGAATCGTAAAGGAGAAGACATGTTGTGTGTCTGCAAATGTATCTAAACATACCAATTTTATGGGTTTTTTTTATAATTTGAATTTCTATTTGCTAATTTAAGACTAGTGTTTCAAAAGAGCATATAGACAGATCCATGTTAGGAAAAAGTAGAAATATTGCTAAGTTACATGGAAGGAGCATTAAAGTTATCAATAACATTAAGTATATAAATATAGGGAGTAAAATATAGTATATATAATAGTAAACCACCGACATTACTATGTCAAGAAATTAATGTCTGTCGATTGTGCTTTACTTTTTAGATAGATAATAACAAAATAATGTTGAAAAAAAATTTGCAAACAAATGCAACAAGTAACAGATAATCTTTGAGAATATTCTTTTCAATATGCAAACAGTTTACATGGCAGAATTGTGTGTTCCACCCACGTATTGCACGTGGTAGTTATCATTTAAAATATGATCTTATTATTTTGTTTTACTTTGCTTTTGGTTATATACGCCAAAATTGCCTAATATTAAAAATTTGAAAAAAAAGATGGATCAACAGACGAAAGATTCCCGCGAAATACTATTTTTGCAATAGTTAACATAATTCACTTTTTTACATGACCTATCTTTTTTTGAAATTAATTATTAGGATGCAAGTTATGGTATACCTAAAAAATATATTTTCATTTTATTCACAATAAAACGTGGGTTTAAATAATGTTTACTTGCATGCCAGGGATTTGCTAGATAGGAAAAGATAAAAAATGAAAACGTAACATTGAGAAGAACATTTAAGATTTTAAAATGCACGTTTATAAGTGAACAAAAATCGTATGATAATCTGGAGTGTAATTTCAATTAAGTGAAATGAACATTTTCATATAAATAGTAATAATTATATAAACATTACATAAAACTAGAACTAGAACTAGTTCAAATAACTTGAAAAAATTGATTTGTAAGACAAACCTTCAATATTGAGCTGTGAACTACTTTTAATTTTATTTATGTTTTTGTTTTTGTTCGATTTTCTACTACTGTTGTTGATTGTTCGTCTTGTAATACTAATTTAGAAATAGAATTTCATATACAACGAATAAATTGTTATTATTGCGATTATGTAAAACATTAAAAGTCTTTGTTTCAATATTTTTAAAGACAATAAACTGTTGAACACATTTTCAATTCATTCTATTTTTATTTCTGTATATTCTTTCTAGAAATAGTTCTTTTAATGTAAAAATTGTAAGGGATCTGTAAATGGTGGTGATAAAAAACAAACATGAAAAAAAGATATTAGTACGTTTAAATAAATAAATTCATATTTATGTGCAAACTACGTTAGAAAAGACATTTTTGTCGTCGGTTTAGTTTTATTTTTGTTCAAAAAGATCAGTTTAGAATGATTTTCACTTTCATTTACTATATCGATTCAATATGGAGAAATGTGCATGAAATTATAACATTTCATTTTCAATGTTTTTGTAAAAAAGCTTCTCATACAAGCTAATGACACTTATTCATAGCAATTGCAATCATATGTTTGTATTTTCAACAATAAATATAGTATTCCTGCTTTAAAATCTAAAATGTATGTTAATTTCTTGAACATTGTTATAGTAGTGTTTTTAATGAAAGTTATGATAAAATATTTACTCTTACTTATTTACTCTTTTAAGATCACCAAGGCAAAAAGGCATTCACAAAAAGCAGCCCCCGGCTACATTCGTTAAAACAAATTACCTAAGTAAAGACAACCAGTAGGGTGCCGAACAATTTGACATGAATTTGTAATCTGATATTAGTTTCTGTAAAAGACATCTTCTCGATAAACAATGCTATATAGTTTATAATAGATTATTAATATTGTTCATAATCTTTAGATATATATTTCCTTAAATGTTGTTAGAATGAAATATTTTGTTGTGCTTTTAAAAAATTCATTTTGTTTTAATTAATCTTTCAGAAAACGTACAATTATCGCAGGCTATAATCATATCTTACTAGGTACCTATTACAATATTGAATCCCTAGTGATTTACATGAATGAGAAACTGTTATGGTATGTTATGTAACTGTTTACACCAACAACAAAATGTAACAAAGATATGGCGTACCTGCTTAGACTACAATGATTAACGCGTCATATGATTACGTTAAGATATTTACATGAAAGTGGATTAAACGTTCTTGACAGATATGTCTTTTGTCATATGATAAACTTAGAGGAATTTATAATTTTCTGAAGAGACGTTATAAAGCCTTGCTACAAGATTTTAAGACCTATTTGTATGGCTTTATCTAAATTGATACATTGTCAGTGTACTGTGTTAAGTGCTTTTAAAACAAATTGATCGATCCACTGACAGATGTTTGAGTTATCTGAAACCTTAAAATCATTTAAATTGTACTGAAATCTTAAGGACAGACTATATCAGCTGAATGCGTTTTAAGACGCATTTTGCATCCGTATCAAAATATTTAAGTTTGTCATAAAAATACTATAGGTTTGCTTCCTGTATGTTGAGACTTTTATACTTAATATATTGTGATGTTCTTTGAAAAACAATCCTTGACTAAATGTATGCAATTGCTGGTTATTTGGCTCATATGGTTGGTTGTGCATTTAAAAGAAAATACCTTTGAAATCATACTTTTTACATAATGGGTTACAAAAACAGGAAATTCAATACAATCCAACTGCTTAAATAATAGAACATATGCCTCAAACATTCAAGTTTTCATTAACAAATTACAATAAAGATATTAAATTGTATCAAACATTTCTAACATTTATTTCTAAGTACTTGGAAGATCAGGGCAAACCTAGATTCATGCATATTCGGCCTGTATTATTATGATGTTTTAAGATTATCGTTCTACAATAAGCGCATTGTTAATTATATATTGTGAAAGTAATAATCTTGAAATGAAATAAATCAGTTTTATATTATGTAATATCAAATACATGTATAACTTAAAACATTCTATAAAACGTATGCTTTTCGTACAATGTATTTAATAATTGAATAAATTATGTTGATACTACAATACAAAAATGATATATTCATATTTTTGTATAACATTTCTATGAAACATATTTTACATTTTAAATTATTGTATTGGCAATATATCATTTTAGCTATACTACATGTTCCAGTATACACTCAATTAGAAAAAAACATTTTTTGTTGAGAAGTTGAGCAAATGTATTTTGAAAACAAAGAATAAGTAAATTTGACTATCGAGATAATAAGGCTAACGTATCTTTCATAGCGTGTTATGATGTCATTATCTGAATAATCTCAGACTCATCATTCAAAAGATTTTTATTTTTAAAACAACAACGCCTGTTTTCTATATAGATATATGTATAATAATTTACAAGTAACATGCAAACCGCAAATTACTACAACGTTTAAAAGCTATAAATTGCCGTAATTGTAAATGTTACAATGCGCCAATAAGAGATCAGATTCTCAACAGAAACAAATATGTTTTTAACGCTTAATATGTAAATGTGAAAATGTCAAGACACATTTATCTAACGATATTTTCCCAAATTCTGGCATGGATTAAAAGTTTGTCAAGCATTATAATTCACATATTCAGCTTTAACATTATGTTTGTACACTCAATAAAAGCAAAAACTATTTTTAATAAAAAAACAACAACAACAAATAACACGACAAAATACATGCACTTTGTTTTTTACATAGATGTTTTTATGTGTTGATAAGATGAAAAACCTAAGCTACTTATTCTCTCAAATTAGAAAAAACTGAATAAGTTTGAAAAAGAAAGTAAAACTTTATAAAATCAACAGTTAGTATGTACAATAAAAATAAATTGCCGTAATTGTAAATGTTACAATGCGCCAATAAGAGATCAGATTCTTAACAGAAACAAATATGTTTTTAACGCTTAATATGTAAATGCGAAAATGTCAAGACACATTTATCTAACGATATTTTCCCAAATTCTGGCATGGATTAAAAGTTTGTCAAGCATTATAATTCACATATTCAGCTTTAACATTATGTTTGTATACTCAATAAAAGCAAAAACTATTTTTTATAAAAAAACAACAACAACAAATAACACGACAAAATACATGCACTTTGTTTTTTACATAGATGTTTTTATGTGTTGATAAGATGAAAAACCTAAGCTACTTATTCTCTCAAATTAGAAAAAACTGAATAAGTTTGAAAAAGAAAGTAAAACTTTATAAAATCAACAGTTAGTATGTACAATAAAATCTTTAGGTTTTTTTTCTTCTATTTGTCCATATAAATGTGTATATGTCAGACAAGATGTTTATAAAGATATAATTATTTACTTCAGTCAGTATATAACACGCAAAACGATTGTAAAACTCTCTTTAAAGTTCAGGCATTGCATTATACTAAATGTTGTTTAATTATGTACAATGTATGTTTCCAGTTACTATTTATAGAATATGAGACAGGACAAGTTTAAACGAGGACAGTATTCACATTCACACAAACACATCGTAAGAAACATATAATTATTAGTAACTAAGAAAAAAGAAAAATGTAAAATAATTCGTGGTCAAAAAAATAGGAAAGGGGACATGTTTATTGTTTGTTATTGAAATAGTTAACTTGTAGACTACAATTTTTGATATTACTTAAGAAATCAAGAATTCCTTGTAAATGATATTCTGTTATGGCATTTTGTTATTAATTCTACAGTTTCAATAAGCACATGCTACTGTTATTGCGACAATATATACAAATTTCTAATTCAGAACTTAAGTTACTGATTTCCTTTGATTTTAATATTTGTTCGATAGGCTTGGTTATTAAGGTATAATGATTTACTGTTGATTAAGTATAATACTGAAAAACAAATATTATGGTATTATTATTGATCACAAGTATTTTTCCAATTTCTAGACACTTTCGAAGAAGTGAAAAAAAAAGAAATCCATAGCCAATAAACAATGTGCCTTACAATTCCTGTCTTTCCTAAATGTTGTATGCCTATGAAACCTTCCCATTTTCAACTCTCATTGTAAAAGGCTTCTATCAATTACACTCAAGAGTGAAATCAGTCAAGTGGTGACAACCCTGGATGTTTGATAAGAAGAGAAAGTAAACACTTCACATTGATTGTAAGATACATTAGAAAAATTAATTAAGGTTAATAACATTTTAACTACCATTAAATTAACTTTTATTTACTAGAAAGGTTGTCACGCAGGCTTGTCAGTTTTTTCAATTAATTGATTTGCATATTGAGATGGATTTGTCTATGGTGGGCAAAGCTTTTAAAAAGTACTTTCAATATTGATAAAATAAGTGAAAGTGTTTCATTTTGATATTCATATGGAAAAAAAACACAGTCAGTACAAAATCAAAGTGATTTCATTAATAGTGCTGTGGTTACTGTTGTTAAGATTAGTTATTAACTGCTTCATATGGTTGTTTAATATTAGATTGTGCACATGTATAGCACAATTACCAATAAAATCAAAAAATAATTTGTTCATAGCTTGTTGAAACACACAATACTTTATACAAAAACATAAATATACCTTCCATTATTGAACTTTTGACTTAACTTGGATATCCTATTTGTGTGATTCATATTCTTCCATAAATTAAAACAGTTCTGATCAAGTCAGCCGGAAACAGAGCAGGTTTATGGATAATTTTGCGTATGTAATCGCGCTGTTTAGAACTCAAAGCGTAGTTTCCTTAACTCCATAGGCAAAGAGTGTTTACAATTATAAGTACCATTGTACCATTTTCTTTTTAAAAAATCGCCTCTAAACAATGTCAATGGAACTAAAAATGTTAACTTTCGAATTTGTCTTTTTAACTCAATCTAACCGAATATGCGATTTTCAAGTTATTTTGCTGTGATAAATGCTTCAAAGGAATCACTCTTTCTCCAGATTTTTATAGTATGGCGTTAAACAATGACAGCGAGGGGTCTCTTAAAAGTTTTAAGCTTTCTACTGAATCATGTATTGGTATTTGATTGTATTTACATCGTGAATTTTAAAATGTGTTGATTAAAATCAAATATTGTTTAAGAAAGTTACCATATGCAAAGAGATAAAAAGTAAAAACTTGATGATGAGGGTTTAATATATTTATGCAAAAGGTTGTATTCTTGCGAATTGCAAGTATATGTTCCAGTATACACTCAATTAGAAAAAAAACATTTTTGTTGAGAAGTTGAGCAAATGTGTTTTGAAAACAAAGAATTAGTAAATTTGACTATCAAGAATAAGGCTAACGTATCTTTCATAGCGTGTCATGATGTCATTATCTGAATAATCTCAGACTCATCATTCAAAAGATTTTTATTTTTAAAACAACAACGCCTGTTTTCTATATAGATATATGTATAATAATTTACAAGTAACATGCGAACCGCAAATTACTACAACGTTTAAAAGCTATAAATTGCCGTAATTGTAAATGTTACAATGCGCCAATAAGAGATCAGATTCTCAACAGAAACAAAAATGTTTTTAACGCTTAATATGTAAATGCGAAAATGTCAAGACACATTTATCTAACGATATTTTCCCAAATTCTGGCATGGATTAAAAGTTTGTCAAACATTATAATTCACATATCCAGCTTTAACATTATGTTTGTATACTCAATAAAAGCAAAAACTATTTTTAATAAAAAAAAACAACAAATAACACGACAAAATACATGCACTTAGTTTTTTACATAGATGTTTTTATGTGTTGATAAGATGAAAAACCTAAGCTACTTATTCTCTCAAATTAGAAAAGAACTGAATAAGTTTGAAAAAGAAAGTAAAACTTTATAAAATCAACAGTTAGTATGTACAATAAAATCTTAAGGTTTTTTCTTCTATTTGTCCATATAAATGTGTATATGTCAGACAAGATGTTTATAAAGATATAATTATTTACTTCAGTCAGTATATAACACGCAAAAAGATTGTAAAACTCTCTTTAAAGTTCAGGCATTGCATTATACTAATTGTTGTTTAATTATGTACAATGAATATTTCCTGTTACTATTTATAGAATATGAGACAGGACAAGTTAAATAGAGGACAGTATTCACATTCACACAAACACATCGTAAGAAACATATAATTATTAGTAACTAAGAAAAAATAAAAATGTAAAATAATTTGTGGTCAAAAAATAGGAAAGGGGACATGTTTATGGTTTGTCATTGAAACAGTTAACTTGTAGACTACAATTGTTGATATTACTTGAGAAATCAAGAATTCCTTGTAAATGATATTCTGTTATGGCATTTTGTTATAAGTTCTACAGTTTCAATAAGCGCATGCTACTGTTATTGCGACAATATATACAAAGTTCTAATTCAGAACTTAAGTTACTGATTTCCTTTGATTTTAATATTTTTTCGATAGGCTTGGATATTAAGATAATTCTATAATGACTTTACTGTTGATTAAGTATAATACTGAAAAAACAAATATTATAGTATTATTATTGATCACAAGTATTTTCTCAGTTTTCTAGACACTATCGAAGAAATGGAAAAAAAGAAATTCAGAGCCAATAAACAATGAGCCTTACAATTCCTGTCTTTCCTAAATGCTGTATGCCTATGAAACCTTCCCATTTTCAACTCTCATTGTAAAAGGCTTCTATCAATTACACTCAAGAGTGAAATCAGTCAAGTGGTGACAACCCTGGATGTTTGATAAGAAGAGAAAGTAAACACTTCAAATTGATTGTAAGATACATTAGAAAAATCAATTAAGGTTAATAACATTTTAACTACCATTAAATTAACTTTTATTTACAAGATAGGTTGTCACGGAGGCTTGTAATTTTTTTCAATTAATTGATTTGCATATTGAAGTGGATTTGTCTATGGCGGGCATAGCTTTTAAAAAGTACTTTCAATATTGATAAAATAAGTGAAAGTGTTTCATTTTGATATTCATATGGAAAAAAAACACAGTCAGTACAAAATCAAAGTGAATTCATTAATAGTGCTGTTGTTGCTGTTGTTAAGATTAGTTATTAACTGCTTCATATGGTTGTGTAATATTGGATTGTGCACATGTATAGCACAATTACCAATAACATTCAAAAATAATTTGTTCATAGTTTATTGCCACACACAATACTTTATACAAAACATAAATATACCTTTCATTATTGAACTTTTGAATTAACTTAGAAATCCTATGTGTGTGATTCATATTCTTCCATAAATTAAAACAGTTTTGATCAAGTCAGCCGACAGCAGAGCAAGTTTATGGATAATTTTGCGTATGTAATCGCGCTGTTTAGAACTCAAAGCGTAGTTTCCTTTACTCCATGGACAAAGAGTGTTTACAATTTAAAAGTACCATTGTACCATTTCCTTTTTAAAAACTCGCCTCTAAACATTGTCAATGGAACTAAAAATGTTGACTTTCGAAAATGTCTTTTTAACTCAATCTAACCGAATATGCGATTTTCAAGTTATTTTGCTGTAATAAATGCTTCAAAGGGATCACTCTTTCTCCAGATTTTTATAGTATGGCGTTAAACAATGACAGCAAGGGGTTTCTAAAAAGTTTTAAGCTTTCTACTGAATCATGTATTGGTATTTGATTGTATTTACATCGTGAATTTTAAAATGCGTTGATTGAAATTAAATATTCTTTAAGAAAGTTGCCATGTGTAAAGAGATAAAAAGTAAAAACTTGATGATGAGGGTTTAATATATTTATGCAAAAGGTTATTCTTGCGAATTGCGATGAATCCTCAAAAATCATTATCAATCTTTATTATTATTGTCTGATAAACGAAAAGTTGCAAAAGCAATAGTTTTTTTTTTAAATCCTACGTATATTATAGTAAATATTGACCAACATAAATCATATTTTATATTCACGCGAAGAGTTAAAATATATGTCTTCAAGAGATGTATGACAATTGCATTTACTTTTTCCTTAACTTATTCTTTATCGTGGAAAAAATAGTAACACAAAATATGAAAGAAAGAATGTGCGATTAAGATGATGGTTCGCAATAGGTGTGCCGAAATAATTATAATAATTTGTTTTGTTATTGTTTCTTATTACACGCTGTTTAAATAAATTTCAGAATGAACTGATGCGATAACACGGATTTTTATCTATTTTATCAATTGTGTTCCATCTGTGCAATATTAAACCTAATACTATATACTCAACCTTTATAGAATTGACACAATATTGGTAAAGAGGTTGATACATAGTGTTTGTGTTTGTTTTCTTTTGTTATGTTTGATTTCTTACAAACTTTACAAATATTTCACCCATGACAAGCATCCGCAAAATCTAAAATACATGAAAATATCTAATCATTTTCCTCGGCAAAGCACGACCAATATAGTCTTGTCTGACATATAAGTAGGAAAAGTGTTCTTAAATGTAAACATTAATAAATAAGTTAGAAGAATTATTAAATGTTGGAGATCTAATAATAGTAACTACTTCTGATGCAATTTCCACACCTTAAATAGCTCTATATAAAATATATTTTTGCATTACTACTCAGAGTAAAAATTGTAAAGAATCATTGACAATAATAAACAAACGATGCCAAACAAAGTTTATTCAAACATATCAAACTCGAAGAATCTGTTTTCCGTTAAACGATACATTGTCAACCTACTTAGATAGGCGATATATTGTTATAATCAACAAACATTTAGGACTTAAGATCAGGTTACTTACATTTATTAACTTATCTAAATCATTGGGAATAATATTTTTGAATGGGTGTCAGTCTTCTCAAGTGAAACCTCAAATGTCGCGTTATTTTCTGTCTTTTTATATTATTTCAAAAGACACGTTACATATATTGTATTTCAGTGTCATTTTTACTCGATTTCGACCGCATGATTCGTGATAGAAGTATTCTTTATGTATTTTTGTTTTCTGTCAATAAATAAAGAAAACCAGAATCCCTCAAAAAAGCAAAACACGGCAAAATGGAAAACTCGCAGATTCGGTTTGACTGAGCCTGTTCATTAACGGTACTGGAAAGTGCAAGTAGCCGTTTACGCCCACGAGAACCAGCTAAAGCAGAATTCACAATTAACATGAACTGGTTAAATTTTGATTTTTGAAATATCCGCAAATGTGTTCATTTGACTGTCATATGGAATCTTCAATGTGACACGTTAGTGTCATTCCATGAAAAGCGGCATATGGTCCCCAAGTAAAAGAATGCATGTGCCCTAAACGAGTAAATAATGGGCGCAACTACATAAAATGGAATTTTGAAAGGGGATCTGAGGTTTTTAAGTCTGCATATGAGATACAAGACGTCAAAAATCAAATTTAAAAAGCAGGCAACATAATTATCCTAAGGGTGATTATACAGTATTCAAGTAGGTATACTGGAACATTCCAAGTTGAAAAAGTCCAAAAAAAAGAGAAACTTAAAATACCACACAAAATGTATACTCAACAAAAAAACAATAAATCATTAAAGCAAAGGCAAAGTAAGTGACCAGCAAATGATTTCATTGTTTTTACATGTTAGTAATATCTTATTTTCTAAATGGTGAATAAAACCTCCCAACACAAGGAAGTTTATAACAACGTGTCCATAGATATGCTAATTGACAATTAAATGGCTTAAAGAATATTTATCAATGGATTGTTTTAAAAAATTGAGAATTTGACATTATAATACATCTGATTGTGAGTTTTTTGCATCGAAATTTAATTCTTAAAGCAAACCATTATTTATTATATGTTTTGATACAACAGGGAACTACTATTGCGTGTTTTATTAAATGATACAAACACGTACTTCGTGATAATGTTATATGGTTTCCCTGTTGCCTTTTATATAATATTCTTATTATAAAAAATAATCTTGTATTGAAACAGGACACTAAATAGTTTTGAATTATCACAAAATAAAATTTATGCAACAATATTGTGTTAAGATTAAGCCTTTTTTGAATCCAACAAGTTGACATATTTAAATCATACAGACGTTTATTTTAAAAGAGTTAATATATTTGATTAGATATCGAACTTAATGCTAAAACTGCCATCATGTTTGTTCTAAAGTAGGCAAGTATTTCAGGTATATGTTTATTTGTTGGACATGTCATGGAAGATAAATACCGTCGCACTACTTGGATAAACAAAATGTTTACATAGTGATTACATAGTGAGCATTTACGAGCATGTCTCTTTTATATTATAATACAGTTTAAGCGTCTCTTACGAGAGGCAAACACAACATGTGACAGTTATTATTTATTGTCTTAAATAAATGCAAAATATATGTTTGATATGTTTTGTTTTTTAAATTAGATACAGAGTATACGTATATGAATGGTTTATGTTACATTCTTTGAACCAAATCTAATGTTTGTGATAGAAATTTTACATGACAAACAACATTTAAGATGTGTCCTATTGACTGTTAAGTTGTGGTAAATCGTGTGAAATAATACAAAAAAAAAGAATTTTAACAAATTGATCCATTACTTTCTATAAACTTTACAGGATCGGAAGTGATTCGGTTTCGTCAATATGGGTGTTTAACGAGTTCTTATTGGCATGACAATTTAACACTGCTAAACTTCCTTCTTATCTTTGATTGATACATTTTGTTCGTTCTCTTGTAAAGGATCTTAAGAAAGGATGGGGATGTTGATTGTCAGCAAAACGATTTGAGCATACTATTGATATGTTCTTATAATGTGTTTTATGTCCTAGCTAATTTAAAACCAGTGTATAAAAAGATACATCAAGACAGTTCAATATTTACGTTTATTGTGTGACGAAGGTGAAAAAGAGTATGATAAGAAATACGATAAGGAAATAGTAAAATGTTTCGTGTTTCAGAGAAATTAAGCAAGACGAATTAATGCTTAGTGACATAGAACGAGCGTGCAATTAAACGTTACCGACAAGAAGTGAATATATAATTTAACAGATGACGTTACTATTATCAAGCAACCAACATTAGTCGATTTTGTATGTTTGACTTTTTGTTTGATTTCTCTTTCAAATTTGAACATTATTGTGAAGTCATTATACTTACTTAGTTTTCTGTAACAAACATTGTGGCAAAGAATTTATGATATCATAATTATAGCAATACCTGTGTCAGCTGTAACAGATCTGGTCCTATAGTAAATAGCCATGGATAATAAAACGCATTTGATTCAGTTGTTGCCTATTTGACTTGTTTCTGCTATCATAAACTACCGTACAGATTAAGACAATAATGGATTTTAAAGCATATATATAATATAGAAGCATTACCAAATATGTCAGTTGTATGCAACTGTTTAATTGGCAAGCTAACTTTTACAATTCATAAGAACCGACCGCCTAACATACTACGGAAAATCAATGTTCTAGAGACGCCCATTTCACCAGATCACATCTTTGAAATAGTATGCAAATTTAAAAAAAAGTTTTGACATTTCAATCTTTCGATACATGTTATCTGAAAACTTTTTTTTATTCACAAGAGTTGCGAAGAGATATCTTGAAAGTTCGCTTCAAACCCAGTGAATTGATACTATCTTGACAGAAAAGAGGGACGATTTGTGTGAATGCCCATCAAATAAATTTTTAAACAGAAGAAAAGTCACATGTCAGAAAAAAGTTAAGATGTAAAAATTCTATCGATGTTCTAAATACAAATAAAAATATCATGTTACAATTTGTACCATTTCCTAATGGTACTATACTGAAAACGTAATAAGTAAACAAAACCTTAATTTCGCTGTTAAAAGAAGGATTCAGTTTTATATATACAAAACATAGACCCTGTCACGTCAATGGATTTGATCGTCTAGAATACATTTTAACAAAAGAAAATAATTTTTCGAAGTCAGCATAATGAGATAAAAATATAATCAATTAGTTTTAAACATTACACAATATAAGTTATAATTTACACGAGATTCAATACACTTTATTAATTGAATTTGTGAAATGGTTAAGATGTTCTTGCAAGAGCATTATGTTTTGTTTATTTATATCAAATATTTGCCATGATACATTCAAATGAAGGATGACTGCACCAGGTGTACGCGCAGAACAATTAAGAAACAACTTTACGTTATCAAATAAATTATATTGTTATAATGTTTTAAACATGATAATGAAGTTCAATCAGTGGAATAAGTTTGCAATTCCTTTAAAGAATAAGTTGTTATCATTAAATTTCAGAATAAAATTCATATTTCTGTATATTTATCTAAATGGACATTTAACAAAGAAACTATATAAAATAACTTGCCAGGGAATCAGCGGGTCTCTAACAATTAAAACATTAATTGTACCTTCACTTCTCTATAAATCTGATCTTTTTTGGTAGGTGCACAGTGTTACTAGATATTTTAGGTCCTTCGTTTACTGAAGGTGCTATCCCTTGCTAATTTGCATTTGACCCTAGTTCATGAAATATTGTTGACATCATATCCATACTGATGTTTCAATACCTTTCACTGTAGGTACCCCGAGGAAAAATTGAAGTTAAACCTATATCGCACTTCTAGAATTACAAGCATAAATACTATAAAGGATGCAATGGTTTCAACAAATACCCAATTTTAGAATTATTATAAAGCAATCCATCTTTTAAATTACAGGTTAGTGTTTGAATGAAGTTAATATACTGTTCTAGACAAGCTTGAGGCTTGATTTGTGTTCGTATTATCCACATATGTCTCAAAAACAGTTATAAATGAAAATATGAAAGATATATATAATATCTATAACAATTTCAAGACAGTCAATTGTCTTTTTTCTCTGGTTATAATTCTTAGGTAATACGAGGGTTGGTAAAAATGTAATGCAATTAGTATATTTTCCATACGGTCTTAAACCGTTATAGTGTTGATGGACAGTAACTGTTATATATGGTTAAATAAAAGTTTTTTTTTCTGTTAAAATGTGTTGCATGATGGGACAAAGAGATCAAAAACCAACACAAATTTTGATATCAATACATGTTTTGCTATATTATTTTCGTCAGTTGATACATGAAGGAAATGAATTAAACGTACAAAACAGTTAATAGACACCAAATTTGGCTCGTAAAAGAAACATTATTATAATTTTATTAATTATAAACATTTTATACAATAAAACCTGTGCGCGTGTATATATAAACGTAATTATTTTGAATAACATATATAATTTTCGAAAAGAATTACATAAAAAAAATCTGTATCAACAATTTCATAGAGAAACTATTTCTGATTTTAAAACAAAATATCTGAAGCTACAAAACAATTGGCAATATCTGTTCAAAGAAACAAAAGCAATTTGTTGTTTTTCAATAACTTATACAACTTATTTGAGCTGCGTCACGACAAAACCAACATAGTGCATTCGCGACCAGCATGGATCCAGACCAGGCTGCGTATCCGCGCAGTCTGATCAGGATCCATGTTGTTCGCTTACCAACCCTATTACAAGTATAGAAACTGATAGCGAACAGCATGGATCCTGATCAGACTGCACGGATGCGCAGGCTGGTCTGGATCCATGCTGGTCGCAAACGCACTATGTTGGTTTTGTCGTGACGCGGCTCATTTATTCTAAATTTCAATGACTTACCATCACCATTTTTCATATCGAGATGAAACAAGAGTGGATATCTAATATATCAAACATCAGTGATGTATTCAAAATAAGCGAAGGAATATTTTTGTTATCTTTATTATATAAGTCGCATATGGGCTAAGTTTCAATGATATTAATTTTGTAATATAACAAGAAGTAAAACTCAATATTAAATAACTACTGTATATGAAATTATAATTTATTTCCTGAGGCAATTTATCAGCAACTTATTAAATCTATTCCAGGTCATTAAAAACTTGTGATTGAAGTAATCTTCAGGAAGTAAAAGGAACATATTTCATTTCGTCAAATTGAATTCTTAAATTTGATGTTTAATTTTCGGGAAAATGTAATAACATTTTACGACAACATCATCAATTGCAAAAAAATATATATATAACCACATTAAATTTTATGTAACAGATTTTATGGACCAATATCAGTTCTACGATATGTTCAAAAGTAATATTAACATGTACTTTATGACACTGATATATATTTTCATAATTTTTTGTAACAACTCCATATACATGTTGTCTGTTAGCAGGACAATGCTTTTCAGACTTCTCCTCGTTTACTATTTAAGTAAGAATTTAAGTCATTATTGAAAAAGATATATATGTTTGTAAATAATTTGAAACGAAAGTCGTACCACTACTAGTAGTTAATTTGTAACAATGACAACACAATATAACGCAGTCAGTCTCAATATCGCAAGCGAATTACGAACATGAACTAGAATGATAATATAAAAACAGAGGTAAACGAGTAAATGCTTAGTTAAATACATGTATACAACAATAAATCACGTGTGATATATCAAACTGTTCAGAGCGTCATACGATTCATTACTTTATAATTTGATTAGCATAATTATCATATTATTTTTTCTGTTTGGAAAAAAGAAGTCTGTGTCAAAATGAATATGAGAGTTTGTTTTTTTTGTTGTTTTTTTAAAAACCTGCTTTTTTCAAAAAGCAATAAAGGTCAATTATTACATTTGGTTAAATGAAGGACAATTATTACATTTGGTTAAATGTGTGACTAGTGTGATGAATCACATGCGTGAGAAATATTCAAATTAGATCACACCAAAACATTTTCTAAAAAGTTGTTTTGATCTTCTAATTATTTACCTGTATGCGACATGGACAAAAATAAAAGCAAACTTGGTAAATTGCAGTTTGCAACAAAAATAATATAATCTAGTTATTAATTTATTTTAGACAAACCAGATAGTTTGCCTAAGGAGAAGACTTCTATCAGACTCGTCTTTCGTTCTTATCCTTTGCCATTATGTAAACTGTTTTGTTTGTTGTTTATTCGTATGTTCATTATATATACCTTTGGGAATAAATATGTTTAAACTAACAAACAACAACATTTAATTGCTATTTGTTCGTTTCATGTTTTGTAATTTGTCATGGCAAAATAAAAACAAAATGTTCGTGTTTGTATCTTATAATAAGTGATCTTTTTTCAATCATTTAACTTCTGTTTTGGGACATGTTTTTGATGTGAAAATTAACGTGTACTAATTGCAGAAAAATGTCATGATTTTAGATGAAGCAAAACACATTTCAATTATTTTTACTCCGCTGGAGAAAATAAGAAATGCAAATGGGACAAAGGAAGGTTATAATTTGTGGTTGTTTTTTTTATTCTAAATTCGGCAACTTGATTTTCAGTCTTGATGAAATTTAACTTTAATGTATAATAATATTTCCGGTTTTGTGTTATTTCACCCGATTTACCACTCCTTAACAGTCAAAAACACATCTTAAATGTTGTTTGTCATGTAAAATTTCTAGCACAAACATTAGATTTGGTTCAAAGAATGCAACATGAACCATTCATATACATGAACTCTGTTTTTAATCTTAATACAAACTATATCAAATAGATATTCTGCATTTAATTTACACAAAGTTAATTACCGTAACATGTATTTCATGTCTCTCTTAAGAGACCCCTTCATGTTTATGTACTTAAATTTGTTAAAATATATAAAGTAAGACATGCTCGTGGTTGCCAACCATTTCTTGTATAAAGGAAATATTGTCTTCATCTCAGTAGTTTTCGAGTCAATGTCCGTTGGTATTTATCTGTCACAATATATCCATCAAATAAAAAAGATACATTGTCCATATTATTAAACAAAAACTTGCTGACTTTAGAACAAACAGTTCGATATCTAACTAAAATATATAAACTCTTGAAATATGCGTCTGTATGATTTAAATATGTGAACACGTTGGATCAAAAAACAGGTTTAATCTAAACAAAATATAATGTTGCATATGTTTTATTTTGTGAGAATTTTAAACTATTTTGTGTCCTGTTTCAATACAAGATTAATTTGCATAATTAAAATACTATTCAAAAAGCAACAGGGAAACTGTTAACATAATCAAGAATTATGTGTGTATCATTTAATAAAACACGCAATAGTAGTCCCCTGTTGTCTAAAGCAAAAATAAATAATGGTCTGCTTTTAAGATTAAATTTCGATGTAATAAACATACAATTTGATGTAATATTATGTCATATTCTCAATTATTTTTAACAATCCATTGATGAATATCCATTAAGCTATTTAATGATCAATGAATGGGATACATTTAGCACCAATGAAGAGGTTGCTATAAACGTCATTGTGCACAGGCGCTAGTCACATAATCAAATATTTTACATAACCGGTCTATATATGTATATAAAGATATAAGGCCCCAAACGAAACAAAAACATCATGCGGAACAAGCAAGAACACTGCTGCAAGAAACGACCAGATCACAGTTATCTCTTTCTGGTCGCCATCAGAAAGCATAAATCCAAGTGACAACGCTTTTTATTTCATTAAAATCCCTCAAATAGCAAAGTAATTGGGAAAAGTTTCGCAAAATGCCATTATTTACAATTCATGTCGTTTTCGACGTCCAAACCATTTTTGTATACAAACACCATTTCTGGTCGATTTTTACGAAATAAACAAAAATCGGCTAGAATTTCCACGTACGTTCCATAAACAATTTTTTTTCCTATCGACCTGCGAAGTCTAACTGATCAAAAGCCCTCTTCATACGAAATTCATTAAAAAATACACAAGGATCCCGCTTGTGACAGTATTTTATCGCCATATATAGCCCATGTATATACTGTTCCGCTTTGAATATAATATAAGGATTTGATTGGTTAAGATAATTATCGGAATACTATTGACCAATCGTATAATACTATTTCTTTGCTTCATTTACCTGTCACTTCAAAATCAAAATGGCGCACTTTACTTGACCTCGGCTTCTACAACCAATATTTTTTCAATATTTGCATACAAAGAGGGCTCTAGTTCAATTTAGACTTCGCAGATTGATAGAAAAAAAGATTGTTTATGAAATTTATGAGGAAATTTTAGATGTTTTCTATTTATTTCGTAGAAATCGACCAGAAATCGTGTCTGTATACATGAATAGATTGGACGTCGAAAACGACATGGATTGAAAATATTGGCATTTTGTGAATATTTTACTCATTTCTTTGCTATTTGAAGAATTTTAATGAAATAAAAAGCGTTAACGCTTGGATTGATCCTTTCGAATGTCGACCAGAAAGAGATAACCGTGATCTGGTCGTTTCTTGCAGCAGTGTTCTTGTTTGTTCAGCATGATGTTTGTGTTCTGTTGGAGACCTTATATCTTATTATAGTATATAGCCCATATAAAACTTTAAAAAGTTTGTTTCAAGTACCTGTGTCATTATGTTAGGAAGTTTAAATAATCATTTAGTAAATTAGATACGACTTACATGTCAAAGAGATCAAATTATTTCCTGGTCACTTACTTTGCCTTTGCTTTAATTATTTATTGTTTATTGTTGGGTATACATGATGTGTGGTACTTTTAGTTACTTCTATTTGGCCTTTTTCAACTTGGATGGTTCCGGTATTCCTAGTTGAATACTGTATAATCACCCATAGGATATGTTGCCTGCTTTTTACATTTGTCTTTTAACGTCTTGTCGGTCATATGCAGGCTTTATAACCTCAGATCCCCTTTTAAAATTCCATTTAGGGCACACGCATTATTTTACTTGGAGACCACATGCCGCTTTCATGGAATGGCACTAACATGTCACATTGAAGGTTCCATGATGACCTTTTACGCTTCTCTTGAGAAGACTGACAACCCTTCTAATATATCACTCCCAATGATTTAGATAAATTAATTAATAAAGCAATCTTATCTTAAGGCATGAATGTTTGTTAATTATAACAATATATCATCTATTAAAGTAGGTTGAAAATTTATCGTTTGAAAGAAAATCAATTCATTGAGGAAGACATTATTAGTTTTATTAGTTGGGATAAACTTTTTCGGCATCGTGTGTTTGTTGTTGACAATGCTTCTTTACATTCTTTATTCAGAGTAATTGCATAAGACATTTTTATATAGAAATATTTAAGGTGTGGAAAATTGCACCAGAAGAAGCTATTTTTATATTTCTAACATTTAATAATCGTCCTAAAGTATAAATAAATGTTTACATTTAATTATAATTTTCCTGTTAATATGTCAGAAAAGATATATTGCTTCGTATTTTTATCGAGTAAAATGATTACATTTTTTCGTATACCTTTGTATATTAGTTTATGTGTACTCTTGTCATCTGAGAAAGATTTGTAAAGGTTACAAGAAAAGAAAAACAACCAAACAAAAACCATTATCAACCACTGCGCCATTATCGTGTCAATTCTTCTATATAAGCTAAGTATACAGTAATAAATTTAATGTTTCACAGATAAAAACAAATTTATAGAATAGATAATGTTCGTTTCATCACATTGGTCCATTCTGAAATTTATTTGAAAAGCGTGTAAAAAACATAACTTATATCTGACAGCACACCATATTGCAAACTATATATTTATAAATCTTGTTCGAACTTTACAATAATTAGAAATTTGAATGCTGACGCACTATTTCAATGATAATACATTCAAAATATTCGGCATCCTTGATTTCACATTTTGTGTAACTTTTATTTTCGGCGATAAAAGTTTATTATAAAATGACACCTTACTTTAGATCTTTTTTTTAAGTCACAAAAACAATGAAAACAAATTTGAATACATCTCCTGTAATATTTACAATTTTACGTGAATGTTACATTTCTGAAGGGTGTTTGATCCGTGTAGGCAATAAGCACAATAATATACGTAGGATAATGGGGAAAAAAATTGCGTTTGCAACATTTACTTTATCAGACAAAACAATAACGATTGTAAATATAATTATATGTAATATTAAATTATCATCATCAAGCTCCGCATTTTACCTTTTTCATATTAAAACTTTCTTGAACAATATTTTAATTAAACCTATATTTATATTTACCGCATAAGGTAGAGAAGAGTGCATACATATTTTTTTTGGATTTATTGAATCAAATCGAATGAATTATCATCGTACACAACACATTACAAAATGGCACGCCTCCGTGACAACCTATCCTGTAAATAAAGGGTAATTCAAAAACAGCTTAAATCTTAATTAATTCTTCTAGTGTATCTTACAATCAATTTAAAGTGTTTACTATCTCTTCTGTGAAAATATCCAGGGTTATCAACATTTGACTGATTTCACTCTTGAATGTAATTGATAGAAGCCTTTTGTGTTGCAAATGGGAAAGTGTTATAGGCAACATTATAGGCGGAAATTTTCATGTACATTATTTATCGACTTTAAAGGATTTTTTCTCTCACCGTTTTGGAAGTGTCTAAAAAGTGAAATAATTCTCGTGAACAAAAATAAAATCTTTCAAATTGATCATGTTCTTATATGTATGTCATATTTACGTTAATTATTATCAAATTGATTTCTTATCTATGACGTTATATTGCCATACTGTTTATCTTGATCTCGTCGAAAATTTGATACATGTCGGTGGCTAAAATTCGCAGTAAAAAGACATACGACATACAGTTCACTTGATAAGCCAATGTAGACATTGCGACTCACATTGACGACATACTAAAAGCCATTTCTTATTTGTTGTCAGTATTATATTATTCATCAACAGTTAAGCCATCGTAGTTTATGTCAACTAAACTCATCGAAGAAATCCCCAAATCTCAGGAAACGAGTCGGCAACGATATGTGTCAGCGTTTTTATATTTGTCGAAATAACAGTTCTATATGCTTATTAAACTGTAGCATTAATATCAAAATGCCATTATAGGGTATCATATACAAGAAATTGTAAAATTCTCAAGTTAAATGAACACTTCTGGTCTACAAATTCGCAACTGATTGAATTGTAAACTGTAACAGAATTCTTTTCTTCTTATAATATTTTTACCACAAATTATTTGAGATTTATCTTTCAATTTGTTCCTTACAGTTTTCTTACACAATATATGTGTGTTTTTGTGAATATTGTCCTCTATTTAACTTTTCTTTGTATGTCATCCTGTCTCAGATTCTATAAATAGTTACAGGAAAGATACATAATTAAACAACAATTAGTATAATGTCGTACCAGAAACTTTAAAGAGAGTTTTACATTCATTTTGCGTGTCATATCCTGAAAAAAGTTAATAATTATATCTTTCTTTATAAATACATATCTTGTCTTACATATACACGTTTTTACGGAAATATAGTTGAAAGATTGTATGGGACATTATATTTTTTTCAATTAACCAAGTTTTACTCGTACTTGCTTTTTCCAAATTATTCAGTTTTCTACACGTAGCTTAGGTTTATTATCTTATAAACATACAAATAAAAAAACTTATTGTTTTCTATTCTTTATTCATAAAAATGTTTGTTATCATTACTTTGTGATATTATCATAATTATACACCACTATTAGGGAGTGTAATAAAGCCATTCTTTAAAAACGTTATTACACTGGCTAGTTTAATAACACTTTGATATGACGTCGTTTGCGGAATATACAAACATCGCGTTAAAACGCGTAAATATTGTTCTGTTTTTGGATATGTGATAGACAAAATAATAAACTTGTGTAGATATATGCTGAATGTATTGGATATAACAATTCTTTTTCAAACTCGACGTACTAAATATACACTAATTCAATACCAGATAAATTAATTTCATTCTTAAATATGATTAACACAAGGGTTGTACAAAAATGAAAGGACTTCACCTTTTTCAATTTACAACTTTAACTTAACGTACACGATCAAGCAAAAAGTAAACAACAAATATCAGTGAGAAATTCAATACAATATGTTTACAAATAACATTTTTCGTGAACATAACAAATAACAAGGGGTAAACTACAAATTGCATGCTTATGATACAACAAAAGACGTTCATGACGTCTCAAATGTTTCATCAATGTCATCATTTCTCAAAGTTCTGCCATGAATATGTATTTTTGACGTCTTCGATTCATGCTAATACATGCATCATAACCTGGTATTGTTCGCATTGAACGTGGTACCGTTCTCAACCAACATTTAGCAGAGAAAATCATAGAATCGACTATTTTCCGATTTTCTAGTGACCTTTGTGCAGGCCCATTACTCATCGACCACATACCTATAATGTTAATTAAATCAGTGACTAGCATAAATTTGCACACGTCATCGTTGAATTTTAATACATATAACTTTTGTTGTTTGTATTCATTTTATGCACATATCATTTTTATGTGGTATATTGTTATCATTTTGAAACTGTATTTCACCAGCTGCATATTCGTAAAGAATCATAACACAAAGGAATTATAATGCTTGACAAACTTATTCTTCATGCCAGCCTTTAAGACACTATCGATGAGGTGTCTGGCATTTTCGTATTTAATAATTAAACGGAAAAAACATACCATTCTGTTTAGAATCTGATCTCTTATTGGCGCATTGTAACATTTACAATTACGGCAATTTATTGCTTTTAAACGTTGTAGTAATTTGCGGTTTGCATGCTACTTGTAAATCAATAAACATATATATATATATAATCTTTTAAATGATGAGTCTGAGAAGATACTGAGAATGCCATCATAACACGCTTTACAAGATACATTAATCTTATTTCTCGGTATACAAATTTACTTATAATTATTTTGTTTTCTAAAACGCATTTTCTAAACAAGCTTCTCAGACAAAAATATATTTTTTCTAATTGTGTGTTTTATGTAGCATATAGCATAGCAAGAATATATTTCAATACACTACAATATAATGTAAAATATGCTTCATATGAACAATATAAACATATGAATATAACATGTTTTATTGTAGTATGGACGTACTTTATTCAATCGGAATTAACTTTTTACGAAAAGCACATGTTTTTTTACAATGCTTTTAATTATATTTGATGTTACATAAAATTATTCAAAACTGATTCCTTTCATTTGAAGTTTATAACTTTCACAATATATAATTCAATATGCGCCCATTCTAGAAAGATAATGTTAGATTATCATGTAATACAGGTCAAATATCAATCATTCTTAATTTGCCCTAACATTCACAAAAGCATTTAAAAATTTAAACAAATGTTTAGTTTTTCTATTGTTATTTGTGTTATGAAAATGTGAATGTTTCAAGCTTATGTTCTATCATTTTAGTAATTTATTTCAGTTCCTGTCTTTGTAACCAATTATGTATAAAAAGTGTAATCTAAATGTTTTTTTCTTTTACACGCACAACCGTTCATATATGCAGCACAATCCAACAATTACATACAATGATTGTTTTTCAAAGAACATCACAATATATAAATCGTTAAAGTTATTATTATGAAGTATAAATTAAAGTCTTTATATAAAGGGAGCAAAGGTGCAGGTTTTATGACAAACGTATGTTTTTTTAGATACAGCTGCATAATGCGTCTTAATAGACAGTCATTTGAAACAGTCTAGCCTTAATACTACCGTCACTAACGGTAAAATTTAAATGATTTTAAGGTTTCAAATAACTGTCAGTGGATCAATTTGTTCCAGAAGCACTTAACATAGAACACTGACAATGTGTCAATTTAGATAAAGCCATAGAAATCGTACGTAAGATCTAGTTGGAAAGCTTTATAACGTATCTTCAGAAAAAAACTAAATTCATCTACGTCCATTTTAAGACAACGGATATCTTTGTCACGAACTTTTAATCCATTTAATCTTATTGTAATCACATGACGCGTTAAACATTATTAATTATAAACAGATGCGCCATATATTTGTTTCAATTTGTTGTTAGTGTAACCAGTTACATGTCATACTATAATAGTTTCTCATTTATGTTAATCAATAGGAATTCAATATTGTAATAGATACCTAGTTAGATATGATTATAGCCTGCGATAATTGTACGTTTTCTAAAAGATTAATTAAAACTATATGAAGGTATATTTTAAAACCACAACAAAATATTTTTATTCTTATTACATTTAAGGAAATTTATATCTCCAGATTATGAACAATTATAATAATCTATTCCTCTGGTCCGTTTTTATGTTTCATTATAAACTATATAGCATTGTTTATCGAAGAAGATATCTTTTTCAGATACTAATATCAGATTACAAATTCATATCAAATTGTTCGGAACGCTACTGGTTGTCTTTACTTACGTAATTTGTTAACGGATGTTGTCTGGAGCTGCTTTCTGTGAATGCCATTTTACCTTGTTGATCTTTGAATAAATAATTTATCTCCAAATGCAAGCATAACTTTCATAAAAAATACTATAACTGTGCAATAGGCATAAACATACATTTTAGACTTTAAAGCAGGATAACGATATTTATTGTTGAAAATACAATTATATGATTGCAATTGATTTGGATAAGTATCATAAGCTTGTATAAGAAGCTTTTTCACAAAACATTGAAATTAACATGCACATTTCTCCATATTGAATGCAGATTAAATTGACAATTATTCTAAACGGTTTTCTTTGAACAAAAGTAAAACTAAACAGGCGACAAAAATATCTGTTTTAGCGTACATGTTGTTTGCATGAAATTATAAATAAATTTATTTATTTAAACTATTATTTCTACAATAAAGGAACTATTTCTACAAAGCAAAGAATGTATAGAAAAATATTAATGAAGTGAATTGAAAATTTGTTCAAAAGTTTATTTTCTTTAAAAATCTGGAAAAGTAGACTTTTACTGTTTTACATAATCACAAAAATAACAAATTATTCGTTATAAATGGAATTCTATTTTAGTATTATAACACGAACAATCAACAATTGTACTAGAAAAACGAACAATAACAAAAAACATATATTAAATTAAAAGTAGTTCACAGCTCCATGTTGAAGGTTTGTCTTAAAAGTAAGTTTTTAAAATTACTTGAACTAGTTCTAGTTCGATGTAATTTTTATCATTTTTACTTTTTATATGAAAACGATCATTTCACTTAATTGAATTTAAACTTCATGTTGTCATACGATTTTTGTTCACTTATGAACGCGCATTTGAAATTCATGAATTTTCTTTCTAAATGTTATGTTTTCAGTAATTATATGTTCCTATCTAGCAAATAACTGGCATGCCAGTAAACATTGTTCGAATCCACGTTTTATTGTTAATAAAGGAAAATATATTGTTGATGTATACGACATACTGCATCCTAAGAATTAATCGTCATAAAATTAGGTCGTAAAAAAGTGAACAATGTGAACTGTTGCAAAGATAGTATTTCGTGTGAATCTGTTGTCTGTAGATCTATCTTGTTTTCAAATTTTGTATAGGCACTTTGGCGTAAATTACCAAAACAAAACAAAACAAAATAATAAGATCATATTAAAAAGAAACAAGAAAAAACAAACGCACAATCAAACAAAACACTTATTGCTTGACATAATAATGTCGTCGGTTTATTATATACGATATTGTACTCCTTTTATTTATAAATCAAGGTTATTAATTAGTTAAATGCTCCTTCTTTTTTACTTAGAAATATTTCTGCTCCTTGCTAACATGAAACTGTCTTTATGCTATTTTAAAACACTAGTTTTAAATCAGCAATGAGAAATTCAAATTATAAAAAATATAACAATTGTATGTTTAGATACATTTGCAGACAACTAACATGTCTTTTCTTTTAAGATTCGCTGATATCCTTTACATGAGAACGACTTAGAAGGTACCTATCAAAGTAAAGAAGGAAGTATTAGCACTGTAAATAATAAATGACAAAGACCACTTGCGATACGTGGGCGGGACACAATTTTTGTTCAATAACATTTTTTACATAATTTTTATTTTCAATATTATTTTGTTACTAGTATTTATTGTTAACTTTAAGAATATCTTAGAGTTCAAATTGAACAAAGGAATGCCTAAAGAATGCAATAAAACGGCAAGCTTGAAAATATTGCAGGCTCAGTCTCATAACCGAAGAATAAATATGTATTTTTTATTCTTATGATTAATTGGTTTTTGGTAATTTTAATTGATTTCTACTTATTGAATTTATTGAATAAGGAAAACATATTTTAAACGTGTCTTTATGAAATTTGCATGATTTTTAATAAGTCTGAGTCTAAGTAATAAAGTCTGGACTCAGATGGTTTATTTGTAAAAGTATTTGATAACGGATGAACAATTTCATATGAGAGAAATGTCCAACAAATGTCTAACTGTTTTACACACGGATGAATACATCTGCTTTGTTTTTCTTTCTTCCTAAGATACTATTTAATACATAACATTAAATAGTGCATATTTCAAATACAAGGTAGAGCATTGAATACATTGTTGATTGATTACAAATAATATCTAAGGAAAGGCAAGACATATGCATAATGATAATATATTTAGTTTACTTAAATAAATGTTCAAAAGCTTCATACTTAATCAGGTTAATCATTTAATTAGGACCATGCATAACTAGTACTATAAATCATTCACCCCCTTTCTATTTACCTGAGTAGAAAGTTATATGACCCTATTATTTAGTGTTGAAAGGTTGAGCTTAATAAGTTGTATAATTCGATAGATTGACTATTTAGTGGTGTGAACCAAAATGATAAGGAGCTAATAAACTGCCTATAAAGTCTTCTCTGAGTCATTTGTTTTGTCAAGTTATGGGTTACCAATTTTTACAAAGGAAAGATATAAAAATTTCTGGAGGACACGTTATTTACAATAATGACAGTATGTTCAAAATAATAATTAAAAAAAAAAAAAAAAACATTCCCCATACAGACGGAGTAGAATCTTGCAGACATTTTTTAGAGAGAAATCCCCCTAAAAAACTTTCATGTAATGAAATATGTAAACTTCATTCCTTAGTCCTAGAAAATAATAACTTTCAATTCAACGGTGATCATTATATACAAAAAATGGGAACAGCAATGGGAAGTTCTATGGCACCCTCTTACGCTTCGCTTTTTATCGGTAAATTTGAAAATGACTTTTAAGCCAACGTTCTTTAAAACCTAGTTTATGGTTCCGTTTTCTTGATGATATATTTTGTATATGGAGTTATTCCCTTGATGATTTGAATGCTTTCATTGATAGTTTGAATAACTGTCATTCATCTATAAAATTTACAGCGAACGTTTCTAAATCTCTCGTATCATTTTTAGATGTAAACGTTTC
The DNA here is from genome assembly GCF_026571515.1 of Ruditapes philippinarum. Taxonomy (NCBI): domain Eukaryota; kingdom Metazoa; phylum Mollusca; class Bivalvia; order Venerida; family Veneridae; genus Ruditapes; species Ruditapes philippinarum. The sequence goes on from NW_026857745.1 coordinate 177,124, forward strand.
ATTAGACGAAAACAATATTATTCACACTGATATACATGTTAAAGAGACAGACAATCATCAGTATTTAGAATACTCTTCCTGTCACCCAGTGTCTTGTAAAAATGGTATTCCGTACAGTCAAGGAAAACGTTATCGCCGTATCATTTCTGACGATAATGTTTTCAACGATTCTTTACAGAATTTACGTAAATACTTCAAAGCAAGAAATTATCCTATCAATGTTATTGATAACGCACTAAGTAAGGTTTCATGTCTAACACAGGATGAGGCCGATGAGGCCCTGTGTACTAACAACAAAACAAGTGATGGCAGTGTTATTCCCTTTGTTGTTTAGTATAACCCAACTTTACCTAATATTAGTAATATAATTAAAAAGTATTCGGATTTACTTACACTTTCAAGTAAATGTTCTGTGCAAAAGCTTTATGAAAGTAAACCTTTGGTTGCATTTAAAAGACCTAAAAATCTAAAAGACATTCTCGTTAATTCTAATATTAGGTCTAATAACAAAAATGCGAAAAGTTCATCCAAATGTAATAGAAGTAGATGTACACATTGCAGCTCCATTATTGAAAGCAATATATTTAGTAGTACTAATATTCCTGGTAAGAATTATCATGTTAATAACAATACTGATTGTTCTACGAAAAATGTTATATATCTTGTCACTTGTGATAAATGTAAAGAGCAATATGTTGGTCAAACGAAGCAACAAGTGTCTAAACGCATGAATAGCCATAGGTTTGATATCAACAATTTTTCCGATCCGTTATTTTCGACCAATGTCGCTACACACTTTAATAAAACCAATCATTGTATTAAGGATTTTAAATCTATGCCTATAGAGATTGTCACCGATGATATGGAACGCTTATTACAAGAATCATACTGGTTTCATAAGCTTAACACATTATCTCCTTATGGTATGAATGCAAAAGTTTTGTACAATATATAACTTTGTCATTATTGAGCCGGTATACATATACATGTAGTATGTTTTTTCTCATATCAAGGTTTTTTATTATTATTAATTTTGAGAATTTTTGTATCACATGTGCAGATCCATATTATATGTGTAATTTATTGTATATTGCTGTATTTATATACATGAAAGATTCCGTATTTATTGGACAAAGTTTTTATTCCCGCGTTAACGTCACGTTCTGTTTAGCGTATAGTTAAACGGACGTTGCGTCATTTGTCATTTGTTATTTTATAAACGTCAATTTTTTCTGAAGAAGACTAAACGTCGAAAGCTTAAGAAAAGCGTTTGTTTTTATTGAACTGATTATATATACAAAATAATAATTGGAATTCTAAAATATATTGGGATGGACTTATTCATTTAAACACACACCTTCCTTGATATCTTTTCTATTTCAACAAACCGCTATAACTGTTGTCATAAACATTAGGTAGGATGCAATGGTTTCAATAAATAGCCCATTTAAGTGTTTTCAAGATGTTAATATGTATTTCAAGGTAAAATCGTGGCTTGAAAATTGCTCGCGTTATCCAAAAATAACACAAACAACCACTAAAAATGAAATAAGAAATTGTTCTCAAACTATTTCAATAAAGTCTCTCGCCTCCTTACTTTTTTACTGTCATTATCATATATGTATAGTTTATTCCCTATATGAACGTACATTGTTTTCTGTTTGTGGATTTTTGAAGATTCATTTAAAATTATATTTTCTCGAAAACAAAAGTTAATGAGATAAATGTTTTAAAATTACTTGAATTAGAATATAAAAGGAATAATCATTCATTGAAAGATAACTGCTACCAAAAACAATATGGCATAACAGATAGTCTAATTAAATCATAATTCTCTGTACGATAGATTATTCCGTTTGTCATTAATATAATGTTGTAGCTTGAACCCGCTAGTTACAAAAGGAAACAGAACTTACTTACCCTGTGCCATACTAGTCTGTACCTTCGTGCAGTCTAAAAAATACTGACTTACTCTGTCCCCAAACCTTCAACCCGACCTTGTGATAATGACCTTTCCTGTTTGCATACGTCTTAAATGTCAAAGTCGAATCATATAATTAAAATTTTAAATTGGTGCTGTTCGTGTGCAGGCCTCAACTGTTTACAATGGCTTTTTTACTGACTATTTTTTATTTATTTATTTATTCAATCATTCATTCATTCATTCATTCATTCATTCATTCATTCATTCATTCATTCATTCATTCATTCATTCATTCATTCATTCATTTATTCATTCATTCCTTCATTTATTTATTTATTTATATTTCTTACAATTTCTTAAAGTATGGTTACTTTAAATACTTAATTTGCAATTCTTCAAACTTCAATGTTCCTCACTTCATACTATATCACGGAACTGTATCAAACCATTCCTCCATTTTTAACTTCTTTATTATCAACACTAAATTATTACCATTAATAACAACTTAGTTGCGTGTTTGAACTGTCTTTTAAAGACAGACATTGCATCTCCCAAAACAGTTTTTGCATGCTGTAAGAGCTGGCGCTATGCGATGTAACATTTTCTGACTTCAAATCAAGAGGTTGCAATTTTATTCACCTACGTCTTTATTAAAATTACAAATAATAATAATTACTAATAATAATTAAAAAACTAATTGATGAATAATAGTTAAGCAACACAATTAAGGTTTCACAACGATAGCAGCTACACGAAAATAAAACAAGACTCATCAAAAACAAATTTAAAGCAAGTTGTTCTACATAAACATGAATGACACTGCACTGTGTTTCTGTTTGAAGATAAGAGATTTCATTTGTACTTTTCTGCATTTCTTGTATATTCAATTTTGAAAGATAATTGAAATGTTTGACTTCTTCACAATGATAAAATAGGAGATTTCCTGAGAAAAGGCGCATGACATAAAAATGAATACAACACTAAAAAAATTAAACACGCTTGCAATCACGCATCATTATCCCCATAGACAAATAAAAACACGCGTGACAACAAACAAAATGTTTATTAATTTATTCTTGAAAAAGCATAACCTCGTAGAATTACAAAAGCATCTCGTATAAAAAGGCGTTGATAAAGGTTTGTTTCTTTAAACCTTTTAATATTTTAAAAACTCCCTTATATCAATCCCTTTTAGGACTGACTGTAGAATATACAGAAAGATATTATCCTTTAAGATAAAAAAACAAAAAGGTCAAAAAACAAAAACAGAACAGAAAGATTGAAAATGATGCACGCTCAGTTTGATTAACCCTGTTCATTGACGAAATTGGTAATTGCTTTGTACTGTCCATGTCGGCTTATTATCGCACTACGATATATAGTTTATATAAGTTTATCATTGTTCTTCGATAACACCAGATAAGATGCTATTCAAAAAAATGTTAAGTACAATGTTGATGACAGCTTTGTGTATGTTTTCAAATCAATCAAAGCAAAAATGAATTCCGGTAACCCTTGATTAGAATTTATATTTGTTATAAGTATTTTCAGAGGTTGATTTAGGATTGTTTTGTTAACAGGTCGAACCTAGTTATTATTTTATATCACTGTAAAGTGCCTTTGATCTTGTATATGAAGGAGGCTCTATAGAAGTCTGTTAAATAATAATAACAAGTAAAATGGTTTCCTGCGGGGAACGTTTTTAATGATATAAATATATTTCATTTAACTATTTTCAATAGGGGGGGGGGGGTGATGATCTTTTGTAGGTTTCTTTTAGTTTCTGTTGTGGGAGAGCAATAATTGTGTATTTTATAAATCCTGGTTCAAAATCATCACACTGGAATATAATCTTTTTTTTTTTACACTATCTTTTATAATCCTTTTAATAAGTACAACAATCCATTTGTCTTGTTTCACTTTTATTTTTAATCCTCTTTTACCTTTAACAACTTTACACTTTACAATAATCAACTTTTAACACACTTTTAAGAATACTTTTTTATAATACTTTTCAGAATACTTTTACCTTTTAGAACGAATCAATGATTGAATGAACATTGACAAAATACTTACAATATATACCATCAAAGATTATTCTAGATGAAATTACTAGTATATTCTAAGCTACTATAGAATTCAACAGAACAAACACATCAATCATTTCTACAGTAATCGATTAATATAGAAGAAGGTCTTTGGAAACTGGTGACCGTTGATGACCGGAGAAGGTCAAACATAAAACAATTATTTCTTTTTTAAGAAAATAATTAAATAGGCCTACCATTAAATGAATAATTCCGAGCAAAAAAAAAAATAAGGTAAACACACAAGTATTTATTATGGCAGATGCCACTACGAATATTTTAATTTTGTAGATTTTCAGTATAAACAATTTATTGTTTGTAACATTTTGAGATACATATTAAAGAAACATTGATAATTTTCAAACACATCATTCAAGATTTTCCACCTTAAACGGTAACATAATTATAGAAAATTAAAAATATCACGTAATAGTTTTTGTTCTTAATTAGGTGTCTTATTCCCTAGATGATTATCCGTAACGTACCGGCAAACGGTATTTATCCAGGTTTCCGAAAAGGTCAATTAACCAATCATGTACGGTTTACAGATCACATGCTCCTCCATGTACCGAAAACAGGTCACGTGCTCCTCCATGCCTCAAAAGTTAAACGCGTACCAATACCCTGCGGTCTCCAGACCGCAGGGAATAATAATAATAATTATAATAATAATAATAAACCTTTTCAAATCATAATGGGAAGATATTCTTGTGACACTAGTTATTAAGGAACGAAAACAAAATCACATTCATGATGTTATCAAAATAGTGTTACATCCTGTCATCACAGACATTAAGCATAAAATTGGATTATTTCAATATTTAGCCAGTACAACGTTTAACAACGGTGTAAATATGTCTTTGTTTGCCTATAAATCTAAAAATTTGCATAACCTTTTAAAGAAATTATCTTACTGTACAAATCTGTCATGATAGTATACACATGAGAATAAGCTAATATATTTTAATAAAACAAATGAATATTGTGTCTGCCAGTCTTTTTTTATAGTAAATTTTAAAATAATATTTTTTTCTGATATGTTTAGCGTTTATTTATATAATAAGTGAAATTTATGCATCAGATAATTAAACTAGTTATCAAGGTGGAATTAAATTAATCATAATTAAATTATTGAGAATTATATCAAGGCTAAGAATTTCTTTCCACCGTACGCTGTTTGTTGTCAACTTAACTTCCGGAGAAAAACTTAAGTCAATATGCCATCTTATTTTCCGATATCTGCATTGCAGTTCCTCATTTTATTATCTTTGTTTTTTGGAAGGTATTTATCAATTTATCTAACTGAGTTGATGTTATATATGTTCATTATATTACAAATCTTTGATATTAACAGAACTTACAATAATCTCATATAATTATATTAAACGTTAAGATAAGACGACCTTTTAAAGAACTGTCGTAGGCATAAAGAACACCAGTCTTTTTTTGAGATGATTGAAATAAATTATATCGTTTGGATATGATTAATAAATAATAATATCACACCTTCATAAACTGTAAATTTGTAAGTTTAATATAATATGTTAAACTAAAAACAACATGCGTTTCGTATTTTCATTCGAACGAAAACACAATTTTTCATTACCATAACAAGGTTTTACTGAAAATAATGAATTTCAAAATAATCGTTATTATGTTATATAATATACAACGTTTCACTAGAAACATTAGACGCCAGTCATTCCAGAATTTTGATAATGAACCATTTCAACATTATATTATTAAACAATATGATGTGAATTCCGTTTAAAAGTATCTGTATCCTCTCTAAATAAGGAACATCAGTGCTAACAGACATTAAACTTGACAATGAACCAGGTTCAGCGGGAATTCAATACAAATAACATTATTATTTCCAATGAACATATTAATAAAGATTGCATCATATTAAATGTTAAATTGTGCATTTGATCTGATCTATTGATAGTGGAAAGACCTTTTTGAATGTAGCGTTTTACTGGGCATAAATTCCGTCTAAGGTAGTGTAGTTCAGATAGGCATTTGGCATTACCATGCGTAAAAGCTATCTTTATGTATTTCTGCTTATGGGTACATTGATTTATATAATTATGATATTTATTTATTAATGTTGATATATGATTAAATTAGTGTCATCAATATAGCTTTAAGCAATAAATTAAAATAAGATCATGAAATGAGCACATATACAAATACATGTATTTAAATTGGAAAACGACCTCCTTGGCTGTGTTGTTATGGCTTGGGCTCGAATCATGCTACGGACTTGGATTATTTGCGAAAGTTATCCAGCTATCATGGACGATTCATTTGGTCGTGCTGGACAAAATGCACTGAGGGCAACTGACGACTCCAGCCACTGTGACATCTGCTGGTAAGTACCCATATGGCCTTTACAAATGCCTAAGTGACTTAAACCAAACCAACTCCCGCCAAAAAAAGAACCAATTTAACTATGTTTGTTCGCGTTCACACCTAGAATTGCAAATTAATTTTTTCTTGTTTTCCTTTTTTTCTTTTTTAAATACAATATTATATGGGTTGAACCCAAACGCACAGATGTGACTGTAATTCTAAGGTGACAGAAATGTTTGTAATCACAGATCGTGTTATATTGATTATTGATTTAACGCAAGCAATGATAAACAAAATATATCGAATTATTAACACCTGACAGTTTGATAAATTACCGATATGTCTTGTCGCGTCAAGCGAAAGAACTAAACCTTATAGCATGTGTAAATGATTAAAATCTATCAACATCATTCGATATTGCTGGTGTTATTCAACCCGTCAACAATGCTGAATTAAATGAACCTGAATGTGTATATTCTTTGATCTATTCGTGTTTCTTGGCAAATGTCTTTTTATTCTAAACAAGAAAACATTTGTTGCAAAGATCAATTGCAATTCATGTCAATATCATGCTGATTTTCTCAATGGTTTATAATTAAATATATATACAAGGAAGGGCATATGGAGGGAAACTATATAATCGTTAGTCGTATATGTTCCATAAACTGTAATTGAATTTGACAAACTTAATAACTATACAAAATTTGAAAATAACTACTAGCCTTTGCTTAAGTATACGTTTAATTTGCACATTTTGATAAAATCATACTTTCTATAGTATGATACATTAGAAATATTTTTTATTTTAATTTAAATAATATCTTTATTTTGTATGCTTAATTAAAATTTTGCCAAAGTACATACTGGTCTTAGGTAGTTCAATTCAGATGTACGGGTAAGACAATTAATAATTATGAAAACAGTAGAACACTTAAAAGAAAGATATCAATGCAATGACACCAATACAAGTGTTAGCAGATTTTTTCATTAAAAAGTCACATATACAAATGCATGACGCCTTATTGACTGTGAAAATGTACTTGATAGTTTAACTGTCACCATAGAAACTCTTTATGTGGTATCTATTTTGAAATATCCAAAACGAACCATGCCCTTTAAAATATATTATGATATCAAAAAGAAAATGTGTTTCATTCAAAATTAATATTCTATGGAAACAATGCAGTTTTTTGTAACAAATTCTATCTCGATCAGGTCAATAAATAATCCTTGCAACGGCAACGAAATTTTATAATAAACATGATACATTACTTAATACCACTGCTTTCATCTAAACAAATATATAAATTATTCTAATATCAAGAAATATCATAAATGATGCAGGTAATCAAACAAATGATGTTTGTCCATTATCTCATTTGGTAATGTCAATTACTTTGTAAAGTCAAGGGAATTTTACACAGATTGGATTTATTTTCAGTTTAACATATGCAACCATTGAGTAGCAAACTGAGTATTCAAGTTGTTGGTATCTCATTCATGTAATTACGATCATTTTTAAGTGTAATATTTGTTTCGCCCGTCAAAATTATAAACAAGCTACTAGATTCTTGCAAAGATTATTGCATTATTAAAACAAGAGTAAGACATACGTGTCAATGATACAATAATAGTTGACATTGGTCTAATGGTCATTTATCTCTCACCACTGATTTCGAAACCATGTTTGATAAGTAATGGTTCACTTCGGGGAGTTGTTCGACATCTACTGGTACCATTTGTTTCTCCCTTGTGTGTAGTATATTTTAACGGAAATGGCCCAGTGCTTGTACACATGTAAATACGGATGTGAGTTAACTTAACATTGTTGTTTTGTTGCTGTTTTTGGTATTGTTGTTGTTTTGTACTGTTCTATGCGTAATCAAAATGGCATTTACTTATTTTAATTCGAATGACATACATAATTATATCTAATTTTAAACGGTGCTAACTAAAAGAGAATAGACTTATCAACATTACGTGCAGATCACATGAAAAAACAACAACAAAAATATTAGTCAATCATAGCTTAATAACTCGGGAATTCAACATGCTCAAACGAAATTCAGATAGAAGTTCTATTTAAGATAACGTCAGGATTTGATTCTTTTTTTCTTAGAATCAATAATAATGTTATCATATAACAATTAAAACATCTTAAAATGTTGCAGTTACTCTTTTACTTGATTAAAATGTCTCTCAAATTCTTGCACTGTCATGTGATTCTCCTAAATGATGCTATGAAAACGGCGTATTCTTATTCCCAGAGAAGCAATTTACATCCCGATCTAAGAATTATAATTCAATTAACCCAAATAAAATGAATTGATGAATTAAAGAAAATAAAAATAAACGGAATTATGTCAATTAATTTTCGTACATTTTTCAAGAAAATGAGTCATTGGATTAACTTCCGTCGTATTGAATCAATTATGTGCTTCTATCAGACCATATAAGAAATTTTCATCTTGACATTAATGTCAAAATATTTTAAATGACATTAGGAGAACATTTTAAAAAAAAACATGTAAAGATATCAAATCAGTAGAAGAATCTGAAATATTTTTTTCTTTCCTTTCCAGTCCAAGTCAAGAGGTTCATATTTTAGCTGCGTTTCCCTACTTAAGTTCAGTATGCTCATGACATTAATGGCATTAAATTCAATGTACCTTACTACACCGTGTGCTAATTGCTTTTATGGATAATACCTGTACGGAGGAGAAGGACATCAAATACTTTACTTTGTCTTCTATCCATAAAATCACACAACATAATCAAATTGCTTGCCATGGTACAAATTTTATTAGTATTATACTGTTTTATTATATAAACCATTCCAAAAACATATTACTGACAAGAATAACAAAACTATATATTATGTAAGACCAAAATCAATATAACCTTTACATACTTTGCATAGTGACATAAACATGATTCAGTTAATCCAAGTTTGCAAAATTTTCAATCATTAAGCGGTATTGAAAGATCTTGAGTACTCTCATTTCTTTGTGTTTGATTTTATATCCGTTGATAATTTCATCTTCATATTGATTGTAACTGACATGGTATAAGCACGAACCAGTAGGTATGGATGAATGATTAAGTAATAAGTCATGTTTAAAAAACAGCAATAGTTCGAACTCTTTGTGATGAATTTCCAAGGTATTTGAAAGTTGTGAAATACATGTAACTGTTTTTCAAACGTTTGCACTGATACATGAAACAAAAAAATGTTGCTTTTTTCGTTGTATATATTTTCTTTAACATTTTTTGTCATTTAAATGTTCCAATTTGGGCGTAATATTTCCTTTGTACAAATTTAGTTCATCATATGAATCTGGTGAAATTTAAAGGCTTTTCAAAGTGTACTTTATACTCTTGCTAAAACTGAATTCTTAATTGAAATGTGAAATGATATGCTGTCAACTTGATTACAGAACTATGTCGCAATTAAATAATTATTTAATTTGTTCTTTAGTTGGTCATCAAATGTTAATGATACACATATTGAAATGATATTATATATTAATATTCTTTTAAATACCCAACTTATAATCAATCAAATGACTTTAGGGTCATAACTACTATTTATTTCTTAGGAGAGCTTTTCGTTTCAATTTGTAAATCTAAATCCCCCCTAAAGTGGGGGCCACAAACAGACAGAACACACAAAAACAACTATAGCATATGCATACGCAGGGTTCCAAAAATGCATTCATCTTGCAATGTTATCCACACTTTGTTTCTATATTTACCCTACTTAAAATATTGCAACCTGCTGACAAAGAAATAATACCAGATTAACTATTGCAGAACATCCTTACCAAATATATCATAAATGAAATTGATTATCATAATTTCCATAGTTAGTTTGAGGATACCTCTCTTAAGATATCATAAAAATTCGACAAAAATATATCAGTAATAAGTTTTTTTTTCAATTGCAACTACAAAGCTTGTCAATAATTTGTAAAGTGTCCAAATCTTAAATAATTTTATTCAAAAGAAAACTATTTTATGCAACTTTTATCTCGGTCATAAAATATTAGTATTTTATATGCGTTAGGACTTATAGTTCTCTTTAAATCTTTGACTTTTTTGAACTTTGCCTAGCTTGAGGACGCAAATTCAACATGTACATATACTTCTCATTTTCATTTGCCGTAATCAGTGTAAGGGGTTGTTTTGCATAAAAATATTTGGTCAGCTGATATCATTATTGTAAAAGTATTTGCTTGATAATTTTCAGAAATTTTAAATCATATTCCTAAAATAAGTGTTTATTATTGTTGAAGTTTAAAAATAACTTTCTTTTGTGGAAAATTTGGTTACAATTTATCATAATATACATGTATATGGTTATATTTTCCCGGTATTATTTAGATACTTTAAGTAATTTAGTAAAAAATTGATCAATATTAACTATTCATTAAAGCCTATTTGATAAATGTATTGTGAAAATTTGTAATAAGGTATGGCACAAAATAGCTAAAATGACAATAATGAGACTTTTTATACGAAAGTGGCAATAGGTGTCCTTACGTTGAGTTATTGAAATAAAAAACCTCAGAAGAACAATCTTGCAATGTAAAAATGTTCTGATATTAACTCAAATATCAAAAACCATTGTCTGTTATCATTTATACCATAACAAACGACGTACTTCGTTCTTGAATTTAATCCTTTTTTCAATCCGCAGTGCTCGGAATAATTTCTTAGTTATATGCAATTGACGACTGATAAAATAAATCGAGCCATTCTGGTTAAATCATGCGTCATTCTAAAAATCATATAAATTCACTGTCTGGAATATAATTGTACTTCATGCTTATTTTTTCTGTACAAATAATCAAATTATCATTATTCAAAATGGAGCCATAGTACATCATGATTTTTTATGTCTTTCTACAAAGTAAAAATATGTATATGTAATATGTATATACATATAGTAATATGTATACTTATGTTTAAATAGTGTAATAAAATGGAACAAAATAACGAAATAATTATACCCAGAAAAAGTAAAAAGAGCGCCCATGATAATATTTTATGTCTCAAAATTTTATCATTTTGTTGTCAAAATGTTACTTAATGACTTTTAATTTATTAAGGAAAATCGTCTTGTTGACCTTGACATTTATAGTGCTTCAGTTAAGTATGTTACGAAGCCAAAGTGCTACTTTGTTTACATTTAGCTATGTTTTTGACAAAGTTTTGCACTTTCAGTGTTGCTTTTCCCACTGATTATCATCATTTATGATATTAAGTCAACTAAAAACTACATATGACGGCAATACTTTTAAGCTACGGTTAGGTTCTTCGTGCAAACACACACATGCAAATACTCATAATCAAATTATTTCAAACATCAAAGTTGAATTTCTATTACCCAAGAGTGACTTGCTTGATAAATAGAAATACAGAAAATTGCATTGTTATGTCAAAGAAGAAATGCAAGATGCCAGCATGCTCTTTGATGATTGTAAGCTTTTGATGTCGCTCCTGATTAATATAAATACAATCAGCTATGATCAGCAATCAGGAATCAAATTGCATTATGTTTTGCATTCTGGAACTTATTTTTGATGTGGCATATTATTTGATCTGTAATTGTAATGTTAATCAGCAAAACTATTGAGCAGTTGCATGATTTAAAGAATGGTATATTTTCCAGCCGGTTAAGCATAACAATAATGAGATACAGATGTTATAATTTAGAGTAAACTTTTGCAATTTTGTTAGCCACACGACAATTCTGATCTTGCGTTTGCATAATATCTTTTAAAATTGTGTAACTATCAAAATTGTTTTTCCACTTTGGTACTTCCAGGGAATAAATATCTGGAATATAACAACTAGACATTATCAAATTCAATTGCAACAGTTTGTGATCTTATCGACATCCCTGTAAAGCTATCAATCTAAACAAATTTCTCCTTCAACAGTACATGCATTGTGAAAAATAGACATGTGTCACTTATAAATAAGGGAAATGTTATGAGAAGTATATGCGTGTTTATTTGGTAAAACTTATTTTTATCTGAACTAACTTGAACAACACTAGCAAAAGTTATGTCTAATACGTTTGTTTTTATAAATAAGCATGTTTATAATAAAAAATTATCATTTCAGGTGATTTTTTTTCCTATTCTTTTTGATGATATCTTTGGAATTTAAATTGAAGTATCATTTTTATCTAAATTATAATTATAATTTTGTTTTCACATTTGATTTGTACAACCCACTTTGTTTATTTTATTCATTTATTTTTTAAGTATTATTTTTCTTTTATTTAAGTTTGCCTTATCATTGTTAAACACCTGGAAGTTTTCGATTTAATTCAAGCAAGCAGGCAACGTCATCTTGCATTAGATATTTAAACCTTATTTATTGAATGAAGTGATAAGTATAAACTATATGTCTACTTTATCATCTTGATTAGAATATGTACATGCAATTCAGCAACCTTATTTATTTGAAAATTTCATCAAAGATTTTTGGAAATGCAGGACAAATCTATCCAAATTTGATTTGTTTCTTCTATGACACTGTTTATTCATGAGTTTGCACTCTTTGATGCTTGACGTTTTAATTTATTTTTTTGATGAGAAATTTATACTGTGTGTAAACAAAAATTCTTTTTTATCTATAACATTTGTGTTACTATCATGTTTCCCTTTGTCTGTTAATATACATGATAATTTTTACCATACCGACAATATTGAACAGAACAGTCTGTCTGTCAATCAAAATATGCTTCCACTTATTCATGGTTGCTTTAAACTACATTGTGTATGAACATTTACAACGATTATCTTATGAATTGATGTTTAATGTTTGCATTTAACATTGAAATAACATTCAATTTTTTCAAAATATTCAATTTTCACGAATATTAAGTCTTATGTTATTCGAGTATTAGAAATTATTGTGCTTTTTATGTTTAATTTATTACATTATAATTTTTTACCTACCAATTGGAATACGAACCTTTGTGTTTTTTAGTTTTGAATGAGATATTTTCAGCGTTTTGTCATTTTAAAATACTAAACTGATAAACCCCTCACAATAATTCATCATATTGTGCTAGCAATGCTTAATGGGTTACTAAGTGAATTGTAAATACATGCGACTCATTTTTTTTGTTTGATGAAGCTGGTTTCTCTTTTGGGTTTGAAATTGTTTTTTTAAACCTTAACACAAAATTATTTAATTTTCAAGACATAAATAAAAATGAAATAAGATTTATAATACTGTGACTATGCATTGAAACCGTTTTAACTTTTAAACAATTCCTTTTTCATTTTGCTTTTTCAAGAGATGTATCCACATGTTATGGACAGTCCGACAATAAAGAATAGTATTATTAGGTTTAGGCAAATCAAAGAGTAAAAGATTCTTTATGTTGTATAACTTATAAAGTATAAAGCTGCAGGAACACCCTGTTAAGTTCGATGCTCATTAAAGTCTTCTCCATGTATACACGAATATTATATAAAAGTGCTAATACAACATTATGTATAAAGTCTTAAACTACATAAAAAAATTAAAATGTCATTGTCCTGACACAATGGTTTGTACCCTTAACAAAATATTGTGATTTCAGAATGCGTGTATGCATTAAAGGAAATGAAGGAATGAACTATAATTCAGCATGATCCGCTTTACTCATTAATCTTGAAATGCAATTAGATTGTTCCCAAAGGCAAAATCTTTAAAAAACAAGAAAATTTAAGAAAGCTTTTTGAATAGAAGTATTAGATCGGTGTCGTATTGGTTACACTCATCAACTGCATTGCAAACTGGTCTATGATATAACTTTAACGAAAAATACTTTCTTTAGAATAGTTTCTTTGAAAATAAAATAAAATAAGGTAATAAAGTGTTAACTTGAAATGATATACAGATATTCCATGTATCAGAACATTATCTGAATACTATATCAAAATGTATATATTCATATAAAATAAAATGCATTTAATGACAAATAACAACTGACAAAATTTCACCAGAAACTCATGTAATTACACATGTTGCTATTTACCTTGTTGTTTATAATATGATAATTCCTACGAAAATTGAATTGACACAAATGCTTAAGGTACACACTTTCTATTTTATACAGAGCAGACAATGTTATCAAAATAATATCAACTAGGCTTGACTTGTATTTTAAATTATTAATTTTCTGACTGTATTCAACGAATGCATTTAATTGACTTAATTGTTAAGAAAACGGGGTATTGAAACAAACTATACATAATAATCAGTAAAAAAACAGGTGTCATGCTATATCAAGACTGATAATAACAACAAGCATATGTTTAAATTAATAGGAATTAAAACTGTTTTAAAGTGTTCTCCGGGGCATTGACTATATCAATATAATTAATATCTTAATTGATTAAGTGATGCGAAAAATCTGTCGTTAATTGTCCTTTCGAGATTAAATAACGATATCTGTGTCTGGGAAGTCGACTGCAGTCTATTTAGATGGGTTTCAACTATAATTTGCTTGGACAGTTGACCTCAATTATTAATTTATTGTTTAAGTTAAGGATTGTCTTTATGTTGTACATGTACAAAGGAATAGTTTAACGTGAAAAAGGATGCGGCAATTTTGTGTCTTCATGTAACATTTTATACCGCATAATATAAAAACGTAAATTGATTCAAAATTGTTAAACCTATCTGTGTTGAATAATTTGAGCGACAATGCTAGTTTGTGTTTAACCAATATGATTTGCAATGATCATTCAAAAATTCTTACTCATTTTTCAGTGTTTTTGAAAGTTTCAGAACAAAATGTCTTTGATGAATGACTTATGTATTGATACATTGTAATCATCAGTTATTTAAAACAATTAAAAGAACTTCAGTAATAAGCGTTCTATTATCCCGTTGCTTCCACAATATATTTCTACTTCATATATCTAAATTGTTGTAATTAACTTAAACTCAATATTCTTTTAAAAACTATCATATCAAATTAATCATTTTCATATTTTCCCCATATGTTAAAAGTAAACTTAAGTCCGTCTGATAAGACGATTTGTTTTGTAAATTAATACAACAATAAAAGATATTGCATGATTTGTACTTAAAATAACACTTTGATGAAATAACAAATCATTGCATTCTGCCAACACATATACAGGTTTGAACATAACACTGGCACTCCCTGGTGTTCTCATGAAAGTAAGTTGTTTTTACAAAACGTTCATCTGTCTTAAAGGGATACTCAGGCAAAATAATGGCAAAAAATTAAAAATGATTTTCTGTACTCAAATCACCCTAAAGTGACATTTCTTAAAGTCCCAACATGAATTTCTGTATAAATTCTATATATTTTGGGTTTGAAGTTTAAATATATCTATATATGTTGAACGAAATTTTGACGCGAACAGAATCACCGAATAGTTTAAAAACAAGTCATGCGATTTGAACAAACCCTGGAAGTTACAATAACAAATATTGTGGATATTGTATGATTGAAAAAAGTCTAAGTAATTGATTTGACATGTTTTTTAACGTTTCCCGAGTACAGAGTGACAACTATTGTGAAATTTTAGCGCTCTAACCTGACCCACGCGGGTCAAGTTAGGAAAACACCATTTTATTCTTTATATGGAGAAAAGTTTTGTTCCTTTGACTGTTTAGTGTATTCATTTTGAGGACATTTACAGAATAATGAATGAAAATTTCAAAACTAAGAAATGAAAATTTTGCCTGTGTCTCCCTTTAAAAATGACTTTCCCTTTTCACAAATTACTGTTTAACTATCAACACTGTCATACAATATCATTTACTTTTCTTTGAACAAATTAGCTATTTTCCAATAAGATATTTGATATTTAATCGTGCTTGCTTAAACTTGCTTTTTACAGATAGCGTAAACCACACAAAACATAAATTGATATGCTACATATGACCTTTATTGGTAACCATAATTAATAATGCCTTTTGATGCAATAAGATTTTCTTATTTCATTTGCACTTAAGTTCTGCAAAAAGAGGATAGCTCTTTGATCAAATTATTTCTCGAAAAGTCAATTATTAATAATGCGAAATTCCTTGAGAATGTTTTAGGAACATGTGTTGTAAGCCTTTCACTTCACTTTCTATAACTTACAATAGATACAAGAGTGAAAATGTAATTGTTGTTTTGTATTCTCACAATGAACCTAGATTACTTTTAACTAGTTTTAGTTTTATGGTTAATTTTGCAAAATGTTGTTCTCGTAACTTGTTGAAAATTGTTGCTAATGCTGCTTACAAGATGGTTATGAAGTTGATTTTTAAAAGGAATCAATGACTATATTAATTATTTATCAAAAGATATTTTAGTTACATCGGAGTGCAAGAATCAAATGCATATAAATGATATGCAGATATAGTTACGTCGGTTATTTGAGTTTATGCAGTCGAAACAAAAACGTTAATTGGTCAAAATAATTTCAATCTTCCTCGGGAAATGAAATAAAGCATTTCTCACAATCCATACACAATTTGAGCCATTATAACTTGTTACATCGAAGGAGTTAAATTACAATAGAAACCAATAAATTTCATTGAGTGCGATGCCGTTCCCTGCTCAACAATTTTTCATTTTGAAATCAGAACTTTATGCAATTTCAGCTATTTCAATCTTGAAACAAATACACATTTTAGAATTAGTTATAATTATTTCATGTTTCAATTGAACTATTTTTGTAATATCAATTTTGAATGAAAAAGGACAAATTGAAATAATTCAAAACAAAGAATTATATACCAATTTATGTAGTACAAACTGTTGGTATCATTATATCATTCACTTACAAGTTAGTATGCCAATTTATCTAGTACGAGTATTATAGTAAATTGTATGCTGTGTTAAGTATACTTAAGATTTGGTATTGGTATGATTACTGATTATATTATTCAACGTAAAAAGTATCGGTAGGAATCAGTTTGGTGGAAGGTATTTGTTTCAAATTAGGGATAAATATTACAAATAAATATATCATACAGCGATATGATATTTTATACAAAACGAGAATTACCAATATAAACAGACAACTCAATAAATATAACAATGAAGCTTTATTTACTATATCATTGCCGTACGAATAACTCACTATGGTGACAGAGAGTGGTGTAAAAACCGAAAACAAATGACAGCTAAAACAAATAAAATGTAAACGATTAACCTTAAAACAGGCGAGATTGTTATCTTAAACTTTAAGGTGATATTCGATTTGATGTTATTTTATCAACTTCGGACTATATTATAGTGTTTTTTGACAGTTTAACACTAGATATATATACATAAACATGTCGTGGTAAAGGACATTGACATTTCAGAAAATATTACAAATTTGCGAAACCTTCTTGATAACTGTTCCTCCTTATTCCTAAACTAACAGTTGTAAAATCTTAAATGAATTTGCCTGTCAAATGTCCATAAATTGTTTCAGAAATGTAAGCATTTGAGTTGTTGCCTTATATTAATTCAAAATTTAATTTTTTATATTTTTACAAAAGTCGGTAGACACATTTATCATGACAAAATGTTTCTTGTTGGTCATTAGTCAATGTGTGTAGGTGTATATCATCAGCGTCATGCAGCGTTAAAAAGTGTAAATAACATCCAGAGTATTTGTTTCCCTTCGTTGAATACCATAAGTGTTTACTCAAGCGCAATCATTGAATAGTTTAATAATTTGTAAAACATGCTCTATTTTTTGAACTTGAAAATTGGTAGGTCTTAAATTAACAGCAATAATACGCATATTGACCACTTACAAAATTCGTTTTTTGTTGCCTTTTTTTTTTTTTTTTTTTTTTTAAATTTGTCTAAAAGTCAGTTTTATTTTTGTTGACATTGATTGCTAGATTTTGTTAAAAAATGTGATATTATTTAGTAAAATGCATTGACAAAAAATCACAGTAAGATAAAGTCTGTATATCTTAAAATGCATTTTGTAGTAAAACTGTTCATATCTAACGCAAAGTACTAGCGTGATAAAAAACTTCTTTTTTAAATAATGTGAATCAACACTGGATTTAAATAAAACTGTTGTCATTTACAATACACGATATGGCAATTAATCATTGTATTTGCTTGTTACTACAGAGGGAAATCAAACTATTACAAAACTAATAAAGCTTCAAACAGGCTTCTATGAATGTGCGTGACATAATTAACCCACAAAACAATTGTCATATAACATTTCAAAATCTCAATTTCACGCAATTTTAATAGATATCATGATAAAAACCATTCTATTTTTAAAATTAATAGTTAGTAATGTCAGTTGCCGTGTTAGGAAATAAAATCTTCGGATGATTTTATTGAAGAAAAGAATGCCATAGAATATTAAGAACAATTCCCAAACGCCTTCAAAAGTAATGTACTTAAAAATGTGTTGAAAAAACAACACGATTATGACAAATTTTAAGTTTTTGTTTCTGATTTCTTTTAACAGTTGTGTTATATCGATTTTCCTACCAAGAACAAAAAGAACAAACGAATCTTGTTTTGTATGTTGAAATATATTGACTATACTAAGAATCTTTACCACTGTTTCATGAGTCAAATCATGTTAATAATGAATGCGTGTACATGGTGTTATATATTTATGTATAAGGAATTATTTTAACTTTGAAGTGATATATTATTATTTAGAATGATAAGCATAAAATAATATTATTTAATATTTTATAACTACATGCATTTTCGTTGCTGTGAATTTTCAGTAAGTTCAACTGATTTTAGACGGTATTCGGCCTAACAAAAACACAATGATGCCATAAGTATCTTAAAAATAATGTCATATTTATCCAACACAAATAGCATTATAATTGTGATAATTCAGCAACCGCAATTGTTGCAGCAATGACCAATGGTACTACTAAGAAGTCAGTGCAGTAGGTTAAATTTATGTAAGCGTTCTATATGTCTATAGTACATATCGGGTTAAATGGCTTTTTGGTCAAACGAAATCACCTTCACCGCTCCCTCTACCGGGTTTCATAAAATAGTTTTTATCCATGACAGAGTACTGATAATATTAACGCAAAAAACCATCAACAGATGATGTATATTACCGATTATAAAACATCCTTAAATCTAAATCTGAATTAAAGGTGTGCCGCAAGGAAAATGAGGGTTGTTATGTCTTGACAAACATATTTTGCTAGAGTCTTTATTGATGGCAAAGCCATATTATTCAGTGATTTATCAACTTTCTTATATATATACGTTTTTAAATAAGAATCATATTTTGTCATTGACCAAAATTATATATTTAATTTGACCGCAACCACTATGAATTAAATTACATATACCATCTACTTTGGAAATGAACTTAAGTAAATAGAATTAAAAACTAATTTAAAAATTAAAAGGTATCTGAATTGAACCTGTATGTCTACAGATGAATCAAAAATATTTCAAAAGATAAACTAGTGAAAATTGGCCTAAAACTAAACAAATGATAAGATTTAAGTAATAATTAACATTTTATGTTCGATTAAGGACTGATGTTACAGCATTCGTCACCATATTTTTACTGCGTGACGAAGGCAGTTAGGGATATTTTCCTTAAATTGAGTTTTTTGTGGGATTTACGTGGATTATAAGAGCGGTTTCCAAAGTTGTTTTTTCTTTGTTCTGTTCCCTTCTTATATTTTACAATCAAATACATTTTTAAAATTGTTCAGAAAAATAAGTTTTGATCTTGTGACATACTGCTAAAACGCATATTGTTTGCTGTATGGCATCCGCACTTTCATTTGTAAGACATCGTAATACATCAGTTTATACTTTATCTTGCTATTTTGGTCAATATATTCTTTATAATGAATCATCGAATATTATTCCAAGTGAATTTTCCCATCCTTATTTAAATTTTGTTGTTACAAGTAAAAATCAAAATAATTTTGCATTTTGCCATGTTCGTATATTTTTCTTTTATTATAATAAACAGATTATATTCTACATTTCATGCATATTCAATAACCCCCGTGGAATGTTTCATAAATATCCTTTAGAGTGTACCGGTGGCGCTCAGTTACTAAAGTAAACGGGACACAATCAGTTTTAACAATAATGTTATCCGAAACATTTGCAATTATCAGTTATTGGCTAATCACCATTAAAATCGACAATCTTTAGAAGTATATGTGTTATTCACCTCAACTTGAAAACAAAACATTGAGCATAATATCACTTCATTGAATGTCTCAGCGAGCTCCCTTTCTATAGAACAGATGAAAGCGAGTTGTTTACTTGTGAGTGGTATAGAGTGCAAAGTGATATGTGGTTAAACGTTAGTTAGTTATTTTTATGAAATAAGTTAGTTAGTTGTTAGTGAGTTAGTTACTTGGTTGTTACTTAGTTGTTAGCTAGTTAATTCTGTCAACCTAAGCGGTTCTTTTGGATACCCGAGAGTGACCAAACAATATTCCCAGATTGTTTCTGAATCAGCGGCAAGAGACAAATGACTGTAAGATTCTTGTGTAAAGGTCAATTGTCATGGATAAATAATAATTCTCCACCGACATGTTGAGTACAAGTCCGATGCCCCCTATTGATTTAGAGTCAACCGTGTTACTCAAGTTGGAATCTGTTAAACTGTTGAGCGAATAGAGAGAAAACTGTCAACTGTTAACAAATCAGTCTGGTACTGTCATTTTATTTTATGATGAAATAACACATGTCTGCCTTAAATAAAAGATTGTGATGTCGTTTAAACACATCAATTAGTAAAGAAGCAATACTCTTGATCATCTCCTTGGAAACACAGCTACTTTTCTTTTAACTAAACATGATTGCTGTTATGTTTAAGTGTTGAGTGTTGCTTAGACAGGCGTTATGGACGTAGAGGTAACTTTACATTTACCATTACAAATTATGTTAAGTGCGTTTCCTTATAAATAGTTGAATCAGAATTATAGTAGTGATGAGTAAAGTTATATTATGCAAACCTGTATATATCAAAAGATTGACTTTTTAATACTAGTAACGATTGAACAGTACTTGATTATTACAAATGTTCAGTATAAAATATAACAAAAAATATATCCCACCCGTCTTATTTAACATACCGAGATAAATATTTATAGATATGTATGTGGGTAATGGGATAATTGGTTACTTATGTGACTTTTATTATATAATGAAAACAATTAAATGTATGACAAAATGAAATTTTAAAGTTATTATCATTTTACCTAATAAACCCTAACCATTTACTCTTTGATGGGCATCATGTGACTTTTAGATGTATATTTTTCCCATGTAACGTCATGTAACACCAGGGTCAGAAGTTATACATTATCTTGGCTATTGAACAAAATATGGTTAATATTTCGAAAGTATTTCGAAAGTAATATTATTCGAGTAAGTAAAGTATGCAATTGATTTTCTTGCGTAAACTGCTGCAATGAACATTTATTTCAAAAGATGGATATAGAAGCAAGACTTTCTTAGGCAAACTAAACTATATACCAACCTATCGAAAAACATTTATGTATCTCATATTCATTTAAGTAAATGATTGATATTGACGAAAATCACTTAATATGTAAAACAAAATATCAAACCCGGCAATTGAGTGTTGTTGCGTTAGCACACAAAGGATTATCTTGATTTCAAAACTTTTCAGTAATTTGCGGTTTGCATGCTTCCCGTGATTAAGTATACAATTATGCTACCAAATGTAAATGTCAAATCAATCACTTGAAAGATAAGTCTGATAGAATAGTGAGTAAGTGGTGGATGAAAAAAATCAATTCAAAGTTATCGGTTCTAAAACATACATTTTTATCAATTGCACGGAAACATAGGCGTTTTTGTTAAGTCATTATGCTAAGATTATACAAATTAACAATTTTTCGACTTTATGACCTATAAACAAAGAGATACTTTCAAATTGTCTAAAGTGTTTCGAAAACATAATGTACTGTTTTTGAATTTAGTAATAACTTACATGATTTGTAAATAAATGGTAAAGAAATGCATACATAGCTTATGTCTTAAACCATGTTTAACCGAGCATGTCAGATAATTATGACAAATAAAGTCTATATTTTAATGTATCTTTAACCGCAGTACCATCTTAAGATGCATATCACATAAAAACAATATTTTTCGGAATAAAGCGATGACAAGTAAAGGTGCAGGTCTCAGAAATAATTATAAATTTCCTATCAAGAGGAGGCAAGGCACTTAACTGTACACAAATGTAGTACTTTTGATTTCAATACAACATGCTTATCAATAAACGCTACAACTGTTTTTTTAGCAAGGGCCAAATAGATAACAACATGTTTCTGCTATATAGCTTATACATATTGTGCCTGCTTTTTTAAATTTTTAAATTGTCCTTTTTCATATTGGCTGTGACATGCGGGCTTCATATCATCTGACCCCCTTTAAAAATGAAATGTTATTTAGTTCTGCCCATTGTTTTCTCGTTTAAAGCACATGCATCATTTATCTCGGACGTATGAACGCATCTTCGGGTGTTTTATTCAAAATTTCACCTGATTTATGTTTAAATGCTCAATGCTGCTTTGTGACGTTAACTTGCACTTTCCATTACGTCCATATACCGGCTCAATGAAACCGAATCTTCAACATTTACAATTTTGTCGTTTTGGGCATTCTTTGTGAATTCCATTTTTTTTCTATAACATAGTCACATCAGTGTTATTCGTTCCGTGTGACGGTGGTAAAATCCGCGTAAATATAATTAAAGATGTTATAAACTTGATCTTTATAGATCATTCAGCACGACATTAATTACATTGTATACGTCCGAAAGAATTTCGGCGTATATTATTTTGCACCTTGATGTCCGTCCGTCTATCGGTCCGTCCGTCTTGTCCTGTCTGTATATTTTAACCGATAGAAGGAAAATCTAACTATTTGGCAGAAATGTCAACCATAATGAGACGATGTGAAGAACGCAGGAAATTAAAAATTAAAACTGTTCGGCAGAAATATAACTTATATTAAGACGGTGTGCAGAACACAAATTTGGACTTCCAGTCACTTCCTACTATCAAAGTTGGCCCGCCCGGGGATTTATTAAAATGTTGCTATAAAACGCAATTTAGTTGCCGTATATTAACTTGAGTTTGCTTAGACCTATTGACACCAAATTTAGTATGTTCGTAGCTTATACAGTGTATCAGGACGCAACTTTTAATTGCTACCCATGTGTCTGTGAACAAGGTCAAGGGCACTGTTGCTTAAAAAAGAAATTAAGTTTTCACCTAATAACTTTTTGTTTGTTTCGAGCTTTTGACACCAAACTTGCTGTGTGGCAGATTGGATTGATTGCAACTTAGAATGTTCAGCTTCTACTCACTTTCGTCAGTGCACTTTGACCTTTTGATTCCTGTCATATCAAAACTGGGTCTTTGAAGACCTAGTATTGTCGAATCGCGAGGCTTCTTTTTACATTGAAGAACCCTACACTTGTTCCAAAATTAATTTACTGATATTAAAGAAATGGCTGTGCCCAGTGGGTTTGTGAGCAATGGGTGGGTCTGGCACAGTTTACATATACATGAACTTATATAGTTTAAATATTTAAAATGTTTTTTCCTTCAATATACAACATGTAGAGCATAGAGTTTTAGCATCACTTTGTAAATTATATAATGTTTGTGTGAGTATTGATGTTGTAAATGAAGAGGGGGTACAAATAAGAAAATTATTTTTAAGCATAGCGTTATGATTTTTGATTATTTTCAGGCATAATATTTTGTGCTTTTGAGTTTCTGGTATAATTTTATTTATATGTTTCTTTGATTTTTTTACATTGAATAACCAACATGATTACTGTTTTCAGTCAATATATCATTATGCTCCTTGACCATTGCATGGAGATAAATAATCACCACTCTGTGCTTCAAAATAAGCTTTTCCAGGGCATAACTGGTGAAATGGCTGTGGTCTGTACTCCACAGCAAAAGCTGTGGCATATATTATTGTCACTAAGTGTATATGTGACAAGAGCAAAGCTCTTAGGCATGTATCAATATAGATCTTAATTTTGAATAATTAATAAAAAAAATGTTTTGGACAAATGGGTATACTCTCTGTTTAATATTACTTTTGATTACTTAAACTTTTATTTACTTAGCACTTTTCATTCTGGCGTATATGTTCACGCCTGTGCGGTGATCTTGTCGTTTTGGCCGTTCCCCAGGAAGTCCGTTTCTCTAAGTACCATTCTTGAAACTATAAGGGAAAACTGAAAAATATTGTCTTTTTAGTAAGACAAGACCTCGGCATTTAAGACCATGAAAATTATCTGAATTGCATTAACCGTTCTAGGCTCCATATGTAAAACAAAACTTGAGAGCCGGAAATCTTGATAAAAGTTATAACACAATAGTTGATTATTTAACACGAATATTATGATAACTATGTAATAGTGCATTAATCTAGGCAAAACAATATTTAACATTTCATTAGATTTTTGCCACTCAAGGTAACAAGTTAAATAAATTAAATGCAATTGAACACAGCGATTTTTAACGTTTATAGAATAACGCAGATGGCATTTATTTATTTATTGGCTGTTATTTCACATTTCAATAAAAAGTTAAAAAAGAGACAGGTTTATTAAAATGCCTATATAATCTAATCTCATAAAAGAATTTGGAACAGAGTTACATATTAACTTAACATGTTAAAGTACATGAACGGAGCAACACATTATATAAGATTAATAAAACCTTTATTAACTGTTGTGGAATCTTATTAACATCACCATCTGTTTGATTCTAATAATGTACAAAAGCAAATAGCTATAAAATTCAATTTTTAAATGTTTTTATTAAAATTACACAATAAGGTCTTGCCAAAGCTTTTGCATTTACGAAATTAAATTTTATAATTGTATTTTCAATGAAATGTACGATTACCCCCCCCCCCCCGGTCCTCCTCCGATCTCCTGTCCCTTCTTCCCATGTGCCCTTTGACTTAATTTGGGCCTGTTGTTGATCATTTATTTGTTTTCCTTGAAATTCTTATCAGTTACAAATTATGTATCATTTTAGTGATTTAACTGTCCGTGCTCTGTCCTGTTTTTTGTTTGCGGTCCGCCTGGGCTCCTTGCCACTGGTTCTTGTTGCTGGGTTGTGTGGGGGTTGCGTTCATTGAACGCCGCCTTTCCTTGTTGATCATGTTTTATATGTCAGTTGTTTATTGAAACTTATGCGAAACATTAAAAAATATTTAGAAGCTTATTTTACTTTCATATGTTTTTTGCGTTGTATTATACGATGTGACTTCTAATAAAATGTATATTTCTGTTACATTAAATGTTGCGTAACTGCATGCATGGGTTGTTGGCTGTGCTCCTTAAGTATAAAGAAATAAGATCTTAAAGTTTGCGGTATCACACAAATATTGAAAAAAGGGGTGAATATGTGTAACATATACGTCAAATGTGTCATTGAATATTCAAATTAAAATAAATGATGATAATAATAACAATAATTGGAAGTGTTGATGGGAGCTGCCTTACGTAAATATCGTTCTACAAATAGGTAAAATTACGAATTTAAGTGATTTAATTTTCCAGAAAATTATTTAAAAGTGCATTTACTTTTCGTATGGCTTTTTTCATCATTTTCTTTATTTTGTTCCTTTTTGCAAGGTTTTGCAGGGTTTAATGAAATTTGTATGTACATTATCCGATATATAATTGCTTATACTGAATAAAACTACCATTAGATAGATAATAAGTTACGTTTTATTCTTCTGTTAGTATTATTTCACAAATATTAAAATACATATGACAATATTGCAACACGAAAAAAAACACTTTTATTTCTCTCGTTATTTACATTGAATTGGCTTTCTCATTCATTTATATCATAATAAACGTTTTGGTGGCACACCTTTTGTTGCTTGTCATTTCATTAAGAACTTACAATATTATCTCATAAAAGTTTTGATAAAGCCTTTTGATATGAATGAGATATGTCAATGTACTTTCTATCAATTCTAATACAGCTTTTTATGACCAAATAATGTTTCAATGCTTACATGACCTGAAATGTCTCCTTTATTCAAATTTGAAATTCTCATAATTATGTGACTTTATTAAAAGAAATATAGCACGATGTTAGTGTCATTCCTTCCTGCCAACATTTCCCACGTGATTCAAGTATAAGTATTTTATGAATAAAGCTATGAACAAATTTTATTAGAGCATATTTAGGCTCTGTAATATTGTAACGTATCATACCGGATAGATTAAGCTGTTTACCAAAAGCAAATCATTTAAAATCCGATGGAAGACTCGTCAAATATAAATTGCAGCTTAAATTCACCTTTTGTTCATATATATTATCATGGAAATTCTAGAAAGATGAATAATGTACTTTTTTACATATTTTCTATAATATTGCATCATTTGTTGTCGATTTTGGTTTTATTTATTATAGTATTTCAAGAAAATATTTAGGTATGAATTGACAAAGTCAAATACAGATATACTATACATGTAATAATATACAACAGTGGTCATAAACTTTAAGATTCTTCATATTTGGTGTACCTGAGACATTTTTCAATCGTGAATGAAGCACTGAAGCGACGGTGGTTATCTCATCAAAAGAAGCTAAATCTTATTTAACCAGCTTCCTTCTATTGTTATACGACACTTGGAGTGTGGCAATCTCTTAGGTCTATAGAATATGAAAACAAAATTTCAATGGTTAAAATGTACATATTTATATGACAAAATACAAAGGTAATCAGGCTGTCTGTCTCACGAATGATTTTAAGAAGTAAACATATTCCTGAAAAAAATGTAATGCTGGTTAAAGTATTATTAAAGAATAAAATAGTTTGGTTCGTTTACTTATTGTGTTATTCGTTTTGGCAATAGCGTTGCACAGATTCGGAGTTACTTTTACGTTATGTGCACATTCCTGCGTTACTGGATATGCACGGTGATGAATCATTTCAACATTATATATTGATTAAATAATATGATGTAAATTCCGTCCACTAAGTCCGAAATTCAGTTTGACAATGAATCATGTTGAGCGGGATTCAATGCAAGAATGTAACATTATTCATTCCAATGAAAAAAAAGTAATGTTATTTAAATAGGTATTTGTCATTGTCGTTTATATACTTCTGCATATAGAACTTGATTTACATGAATATTAATATGATTTTTACTTATGGTGATCTATGATGAATTATTGTCACCTATACAGATGTTAAGCACAATTATCTAATGACTACATATACTAAAGTTTTAAATTGGAAAACGTCCTATTTGGTCGTATGGTTTGGTTTGGGCTCGAACCATGCTACGGACCTTTTGAAAAAAAATCCAGCTATCTTGGATGATTCAATTTAAGTACTGTCATGTGTACATTAGGGTTTTCACTACATCTAAAGCTCGAAGTCTTTATAATTATGACATTTACAAATTTTCTAGTGCCTTAAACAACAACCTAGTCCACTAATTTCCAATGTCCTTTAACTACCTACAGTTGTCAAAAAATTTCATCTTATATCATCGAAAATCTTTAAACCGATTTATCATGATATGCAGGAAATACTTAATCAATTCCAATTCCTTATTGTAAACTACACATAGACTTATATATTCTAGTACATATAATTTTTTTAAATTTCGGTTAAGCTCAAAAACATACGTGTGAATGCATTTTTTTAAGATGTGAATTAAAAATCGTAATAAATGATAGTAAAGAGTATGTGATAAAAGAAATCCTTTTATATTGATTATAAATTTAACACCAGAAATTTTAAACAAAATATATCGAATAACTAACGTCTAAAAGCTTGATAAATTACCGATATGTCTCGCCGCGTCAAACGATAGAACTTAACCTTATATCATGTGTGACTGATTAAAACATATCAACTTCATTTGATATCGCTGGTCTGAATTAATTCGTCAACATTGCTGATTAAATGAACCTTAATGTGTATATTCTTTGATCCATTTGTGTTTCTTTGCAAATATCATTTTATTCTGAACAAGAAAACTTTTGTTGTAAAGATCAATTGCAATTCATGTCAATATCATGCTGGTTTTCTCAATGCCCTATATCCAGGAAGGACATATGGAGGAAGACTATATAATTGTTAGTTGCATATATGCATTATTAACTGTACATACTGTGAAGAACGTAACAACCATACAGAATTTGAAAATTATTACTAGCATATAATTATTTAATTTGAAAATTTTAATAAAATCACACTTTCTAAAGAAGGAAACAATAAACATATTTTTGATTTAATATTTATATTGTGTATGCTTATTTATAATGTTTGTCAAATTTTAAACTAGTCTTGGGTCGTTTAATTCAAATGTTCGGGTATGACAATTAATAATTATAATGAAAACAGATAGAAATAAAGAAACGTAAAAGGCCACTGAATTCTATACTAGTGTGTATACATTTAAAGGTCACACATACGAAAGCATGCCTGTAAAATGTAACAAGATATTTTAACTGTTACCACAGAAACTCTTATCCATTTCGAAATATCGACCCTTTAAAATGTATCATAATATCGAAATAAAGTGTTTTATTCCAAAGTTAATATTCAATGGAAACGATCCAGTTGTCAATCAATTCTATTTCAATCAAGAAAATAAAAAATGCTTGCAACCGCAATGAAATTTTATAATACAAAAATGATACATTACTTAATACCACTGCTTTCAGTTGAACAAACATATAAATTATTCTAATATCAACAAACCATCATAACCAATTCAGGTAATCAAACAAAGAAAGTTTGTCCATTATCTCATCTGGTAATGTCAATTACTCTATAATATCAATTTGCACAGTTTGGATTTATTTTTAGCCTTACGTATGCAATCATTGAGTAATATATTGAGTATACAACTTACTGATATCTGTTTTCTATGGTATCCATATAAGGCATTGTTTGTTATGGCCATAGCAAATATGACAAGCTGCCTGGCTTTCTTTCTAGATTCTTGCAAATATTATTTTATTATTTAAATAGAGTCATAACCTGTCAATGATACACTAATATTTGATTAGATTCATCGTATATATTAAATCTGTTAACTTAAAGGTAATAACAATAGTCATAATAACTATCGCTTTCCCTTATAATTTAAAATAATTTTTAATAGGCTTTTTATGTCTATTACAGTTTTATCTCTTCGTCATATAATTGAGAATTACTACACAATCCATATATTATACAATTTCAAAAACAACTGGAAATTTATTTTCATGTATTATTTCATGCACTGATTTATCATTTGAATAGTGCAGACCATGCTCAGACGACACTGATGTTCCATCTGATCGTGGTCTGCACTCGTTCCGTCAAAGAAAATAACTTTGCAAACTATTGTTATAGTTTTCACTCCAATTAAGGTCCTTTAAAAGAAATATAATTCCTACAAAACATTATTTGTGTTCAAATTGAATGAATTGTTTGTTTGTTTTTTTTTGTTTTTTTAATACAGGACAAAAAATATTCCGAATCAACATTGGAAGCAATATTTAATGTTATCCTCAATAATGATACAAAGTGTCAGAAAATAATAATCGATTTAATACAAAATAAATAAGTAAAAAAGAAAACAATTAACAAACAAACACAACTTGCAGTCTTATGTATTATTTAAATGAACTGAATATATGTATCGTATTTGATAAAAAGACTATTCTGATCAATATTATTAGATATAATGATACTGTGTTTAATTGAGGTATATTGTGGAACAACTGGAACTACTTAGACATCATTCATCTTGAATCATTTTTGTGTTTCAACCAGACACTTTTAAGAAATATTTGTGAGGAACAAAACATTTTGGAAACATTGCGGTTCATCTTAAAATCTTGAAAGTTATTAAGATGAAAACATTAAATCAACATTATAAGATATAAACTGTAATGAAATCAAATCAGTACAAGAACCTGAATATATTGTTGTTTCCTTCCCAGTACAACTCAAGTCTTATCCAAACTGTTCCTTTACTTCATGTACTTATAAAGTTCAGTATGCTCATGATATTAATGGCATTGAATGTTCCTCACATTTTAAACCATGTTGATCACATGACAATATAAAATTACTTGCTCTTGTACAAGTTTGAATAGTATTACAATTTTTTTTATTATAAAATACATTCCAAAGAACATAATAAAACCAACAAAAAATAAATGAAGACCAAAATCAACATAAACGGAGGCTGTTTCATTTAATTTGATTTAATGTGAACCGAATATGAAGTTACAAAATAAGAAGAACATCTGTCGAATGATACGTCTTTCAAGATATCATATACATTCGACAAAAATATTCCAGTAATAAGATTTTCGATCGCAGAGTACATAGAATGCCAATCATTTAGAATCTCAATAAATTTCTTTTGAAGAGTATTTTTCAAAAGAAATTTATTTCCAAACTTTGACATCAGTAAACACTTCTTTTTGGAAAATTAGTTTACATTAGCATAATTTTTACCATAATTAAAATCACAAATGGAAAACATATTATATAATCTTCAATTTCCCGGGAAAAATGACAATATGATTTTTGGCAAAAAATCCTCTACACTGAATACGATTTATTATAATGGTCATGTATATGGTTAAAATTTCCCGTGCAGTTTGTCTTTGTGTAGTTTGGTTTAAATTGATCAAAGTTAACTTTTCCTTAAAGCCTATTTGAAAGTTAACTTTGATCAATTTAAACCAAACTTATTATTTTAAGAAATTAAATCCTCATAAGAAATGTCTTGCAATAAATGTAAAAATGTTCTCCTCATATTAACTTTCAAAAAAAAAATTGTTTTGTATCATTTATATCATAACAAACGACGTACTTCTTGTTGTTTTTAAATCTTTAATCCGCTGTGCTCGGAATTGTTTTTAAGTTATATACATGTATTGACGACAGGCAAGATAAATCGTGTCATTCCAAAGTTAATCATGCGTTATACACAAAATCTTAAAAACCACTGTCTATAATATAATAGTATAATGTTGTTTTGATCTGTACACATGATGAAATTATCAGAATTTAT
The DNA here is from genome assembly GCF_026571515.1 of Ruditapes philippinarum. NCBI lineage: Eukaryota > Metazoa > Mollusca > Bivalvia > Venerida > Veneridae > Ruditapes > Ruditapes philippinarum. The sequence goes on from NW_026857745.1 coordinate 208,578, forward strand.
TCTAAACGGATCCGTAGAAAATCAAGATTTATTTGATATTATTCAATTCGCATATAATGTTGATCGCTACAATATAAATGATAAAAATGATATAAAAATATGGATATGTTTGAAATCGTGTAATAAAATGTAAAATGAAACAAAATAAAAGAACATACCCAGTAAAGGTCACATAAGCCCCGAAAATATCATTTATGTCTCAAAACGTTATCATTTTGGTGTACAATTGTTTCTTAATAACTATAAATTAAAGTGAACTATCTTTTATTTAACCTTTTACCCAATGAGCATATTGCGAAAAATGGCCGTTTTCATTGAAAAGCCTCCTGTAACAAGTTCAAACTGCTATGAAACTATGAAAAATGCTTCAATACTGATGAAACTTGGCACAAATGTTGACTACACCATAGCCTCTGTAACAGCATGCTCAATCGTAAATTTCCTGTTACCATGGCAACGGGGGGACGTCTCAAAATTGCCAAAAATCACTATTTTGCATTGTTTTTTTCCATCAAAACTGATTTCAAAGTGCTGCAACTTCTCAATGAATTGAGATAGAGTACAGGGCTTTTCAGCGTCGGTTACTAGTTACCCTAAGATCGACCTGAGGCCATTTTAGCCTGTCACATGTCCAAAATTTTCTTGGCGATGAGCAAACCCCCCAAACAGAAGGGGGCACATCCCCCTTCTGGCAACCCCCTGATGTAACATTTGGATGAGGGACGGTGCCGAAAAAGTGGTCACTTTTTTAACATTATTTCTAAAACGAAAACCAGTGTTTGGGGCCTAAATAGGGCATTTTTTTACTGTTTGAGGCCTCAAAAACACGCTTATATGAGGGAAAATGTTAAATGGTATAGTTTTCAAGCAGGCTTAGAGAAACAATTATGAGGTACAGATGTTATAATTTAGAGTAAATATTCGCAATTTTATTAGCCACACACTAACATTTTGATTCTTGCGTTTGCACAATATTTTTTAACATTGCGTAAGTAACTATCAAAATTGTTAAATCCACTTGAACACTTCCAAGAAATAAATATCTGTAATATAACAACCAGACATTATCAAATTCAATTGCAACAGTTTGTGATCTTATCGATATCCCAGTAAAGCTATCAATCTTGTCAAATATCTCCTTTCACAGTACATGATTTGTGAAAAATAGACATTTGCAACTAATAAATAAGGGGAATGATATGAGAAGCGTATGTCTGTTTATTTTAATTTATGTATCATTTTTCATTTATTTACGTCTGCATTAACATTGTTATAGTCGTAAATCCGTTAACAAAGTTTTCGATTCAATTCAAACAAGCATGCAACGTCATCTTGCGTGAGATAGTTAAGCGTTATTTTCATATTAATTTATTGAATGAAGTGATAAGTATAAATAAATATCTTCATCCTCATCTTGTTTAAAATATGTACATGCAATTCAACCACCTCATTTAATTGAATATGTCATCAAAGTTTTCGGAAAATGCAGAACAAATCTACACACATTTGCTTCGTTTCTTCAATGAAACTGTTTATTGAGTTTGCACTCTTTGATGCTTGATGTTTTAATTACGAAGATTTTTTGGAATAATAAGGAATTTATACTGTGTGAAAACAAAATTCTATTTTATCTATCACATTTGTGTTACTATCATGTACTCTGTGCAAAACAAAATTCTTCTTTATCACATTTGTGTTACTATCATATTTGCCTTTGTCTGCTTATATACATAAGAATTTTTACCTCACCGACAAAATTGAACAGTACTGTCTGTCAATGAAGATGTGCTTCCACCTTTTCATGGTTGCTTTAAACTACATTATGTATAAAAATGTACAATGCTTTCCTTATAAATTGATGTTTAAAATTTGCATTTTGCATTGAAATAACCTTCCAATTTTTCGAAATAGTCAGTTTTTAGAATAATAAGTGTTATATTATACGAATATTAGAAATTATGGTGCTTTTTATGTTTAATTTATTACATTATAGCTGTTACCAATCGAAACACATAACTTTTGTGTTTCCATGTTTTGAATGAGATATTTTCCTCGTTTTGTCAGGATAAAATACTAAAATGATATATCCCTGACAATAATTTATCATCTTGTGCTTGCATACGCTTAATCTGTTCATGGAAGTTTAAATACACGCGGCTCTTTTTCTTTGTTTGATTTAGCTGGTTTCTCTTTTGAGTTTGAAATTGTTACTTCAAACCTTTACACAACAATATTTAATTAACAATACATAATTAAAAAAAAACATATATCATATTGTGACGAAAACTATGCGTTGACGCGGTTACAATTTTAAACAGTTTTTGGGGCTTTTTCTAGAGATGACCAGTCAAACAATAAAGAATATTAGTGGGTTAACTAAAGGCAACTCAACGGGTAAATTAGCCTTTATGTTGTATAACTTATGAAGTATAAAGAATCAGGAACACCAAATTTAATCCACATTGAAATCCTCTTCCTGTTTAATTAAATATTATATAAAACTGATAATACAGTATTAAAGCACCAAGTGCATGCATAATGAAAAAAGATGAAGGTCGTGAAACAAGAATCCAAATCCTTAACAAGGATTTTGATTTCAAAGTGTTTGTGCATTAAGGAAATGAAGGAATGAACTATAATACAGTATTGATGATCCGCTTTACTCATTAATCTTGAAATGCAATTAAATAATTCCTAAAGGCAAACAAGGCAAAAACTTTATTATTGGCAAATATGAAACAGTATCAGATCGGTGGTCAAATCGTTGACAATTATCAATTGCAATGTAAATTACTTTAGTTTTTTAGAATAGTTTCTTTGAAAATAAAGTAAATTAATGAGTTTGAACTTGAAAAGATAATTATTTATCAGATCATTATCTGAACATATCAAAACGTATATAATATAAAATAAAATGCATTAATTTTAATGGAAATAACAATTAACGAAATTCCGCCAGAAACTCTAGTAATTTCACAAGTTGCTATTTAGCTTTATATATGATTATTCCTACGACAATTGAAATGACACAAAATAATGCTTAAAGGTACACACTTTTTTTAAAGTATTTGTTGTAATATTTATGTTAACAATTTATGTATCATGTTATTTTAATACTGTCTGATTCTGAAACCTTATTTAATATGCACATGTAATAGTTTTATAACCTCACGTAGTCATGTTTGCATGATCTGAGTGAATCAATGAAATTGAAAATTGAATTGAATTGGTCTGCGGCACATTTGAATTGTGAAACATATCAATTATTTGTAAATATAGTCTATATCACATTATTAATTTTAGCTACATGTACTATAAAATAAATTATATACATTTATTATTGATAATCATTTTCTTAATAAATAAAGTTACATAATTAAGTGTCACTGGTACTCATTTTCATAGACAACTATTCGTTAATAACTATGATTTTACAATAATCAATAATCAACTGTGAAAATGGTGAAGTTGTAAAAAAAATACAAGAACTGTCGTTGGAAACAGACAAATGATTTCTCCATCAAGGAAGGAATAATGACCTTGACTTGCATCAAAGACATGATTACTTTTAAAAAGTGATTCAATAATATGGAAACTATAACAAATATTTTCTTATATTCTCAGTTAGCCCAATATTATTTAAAAAAAACAATAGGTGGTAGAATGACAAAAACATGACTAGATACAGTCATCATTGTAGTGTTTTGACATTGCATAACCATCATCTTTGTAAACCTCGCCTTTGAATGTGATATGTTTTCCTAATGTGCCACAGAAATATGCCTTGTTATTTTATAACCGATTCATAGATGACATCATTTATAATCAGATATAACCATCGATGTTCTTTATAACGTTTTTGAAACTTTAAACCTTAAAAGTCATTGAGTGACCTTTATCTTGAAACTACAAACTCGTCACAAATTGTTTCAAACAAAACAATATCTTTAAACAAAGTTATTACAAAATGTATCACCGGATGACAAAAAGACATGACTATCAATGCACTGTCTTATCACGAGTTTTTTTTTATAGAACATTAAGTCTTGCCACCAGTATGCTTCGAGATTTTCGACCTTGCGACCACGTGCACTTACATGGATTGAGGACCGGTTGGAAAGAAAGTGACTGTGTGACTCATGCTCACGACACACTGTCATTATGTCCAAAACATTTATTTATAATGATTTAAAATACACACTGGAATGACATAATTGTTTACCGGACAGGAGCATTAGTGTACTTTCATTAAAACATATCATGATATTTGATCTACAAGTGTGACCTAGACCTTTGTGGTTACGGGACCTCATTCCTGCGCCCGGCACATTGTCATTATGTTCAACACATTTATGCCTAATAAGTTTCAAATCCATCCAGGAATGACAGAATTGTTGTTATGACACAAACATCAGTGTACTTTTATAAAAATTCGTATCATGACATTTGATCTTCCGCTTTGCATGTCAACATTATGTCCAACCCAATTGTGCAATCAAATCTATTAATGGTTGTATGTTGGTCGGACACGAACATCAGTGCATTCTTATAAAGATTAGTTAAAACTTGACCTTCGAGCTTCAGGCCTTAAAACACCACACTTTTGGGTCAAACGCACTTTGGGGTCATTTCACTTAATACGCATCATACATATTAATAATTAGAGGCTACCATCCTATGAGAGAAATAATTGAATATAAATATATATTTATAATGTGTTGTAAATTGCAGATTGCAACCATTACATATAACAAATTTGAATAATCTATCGTCTGCTTAATACATTTCCTTATTTTCAATTCACAATTGCCATTAACAACAATATATGATTTTAGAATATCTATAACTTTATGACCCCAGAGTGCGGTTGTGTGCCAAATGTAGAAAAATGCGTATGTACGAGAATACATTTTGGGTTTAAAATTGACAACAAAAATTTTAAATAATATTCTTACAAAGCAAAAGGAGTATATCATTTCACACTGAAATTTAATTTTTTTTCTAAACAACGTTTCGTTTAAGTATAAAAATAATTGTTTTTAAATAATAGTTATTTCAAAATAAATTCCTTTTGAAGAACCATTGTAATAGTAAAGTTATCAATTTCGCCTCCATCATCTACTCCTCCTACGTCTCCGCCTTATTCTCGGACCGTGACACGGAAAGCCGGCAAGACATTTCCCACATAAATCACTCCTATGTGGTTTGTCCGGACCACTTTCTTTTTCGTCACATTCGCACTCGTAAACAAATAACAAACAATCATCACAAACACATTCGCACTCATCGCCATAGAAACCGCAATACTCGCATTCAAATTCACATTCACAATAATGGACGTCCATGCCGCATTCCGGACATTGAAGATTCTGTACTCTGTACGGATTGTGCCATGTATGGCACTGTTTGCACATTTGTTTGTAATACACCTGAAATTATAAAGTATGTAGTTTTCACCAGTTGTATCGAAATTTAAAGTTCTCCATCGTCCGCTTTCGTGAACGTGAAAGTTTTTTATGGCAAAATGGTCAAAAGACCGATCTAATATATAATTTTGTCAACATTTACAAACTTATAAACAAACGATTACAAAAAAGTATATGACGTTTCATATAATTTTCTATTTCTGGTAACATTTTCTTTAATTTTGTTACAAAATTACAAAATTAATATTGTTATTAATATATCTACGTCATTTGTAGTTTTTATTGACACAGGTGTATAATTATATACGACATGTTATAGATTGAGTTTAATCAGAATAAACTTTATACCACCAGTTTTTTTGTTTGTTTTTTTTTAGTTTAATATTGATAATGACATACCTTTTTTGTATTCTTAACACAGTATACATGAGCACTTGTCCATGAGTATCCCTTCTGACAATAGCAATGGAAAAACCCGAACTTTCTTTCGAGCCGTGGCATTCTGTGACGGTAACCTCGTTCGCCTATCGTTGCATATAATTTGATTTAGTTTACACTATCTACAATAAGATTACATGATTAAATATCTTAAAAACGATTGTATCTTAATAGATTGTGGCGCTAATTACAACTTATATCAGACATAAAAAAACCCATTTATTCTAATAACAATACTGATCCATTGCTTTTTCCACATTAAAAACAAAACGCATTAATTAAAGGTATTGATCAGAGTTTACATAAGTTCATAACTTTGAAGACTCAATAATATAAATATTGTGTGCAACTTTCGGAAGCCCATGTTTCGCACAAACTTTTTTAATCACTGAACCAGGGAGAATTTTCATTATTCTTAATGACAGATATGTAGAGTTGTTTAACTTATTCTTACATTATTAATTGTAAATCTATGAAACAAACATCGAAAACAGTATGGCAGCTTATTTCTAAAATAATACACTGTTAATTTTAACATTTTAGAGTGTATTAGATTTCAAGATTTCAACTCAATTTCAGTTTTTGATCAATTTAACAAAAATGCATGTTGTAATGTACGCAGCGCCGTAATGATGCATTTACTCAAAAGCTTCTTAAACAAGGGTAAAAATTAATAGATCTAAATGCGTGTACTTACTTTTTATTTGTGACCTTCAATATCATCCAAACATACTCGAACCGTTAGGTAGATTTTGTTTTTATTACAAATCAAACATTATGTATAATTCATCATTGCAATAAGAAAGCTATCTTAAATGAAATACCTATACACGTCTCTTAACATTTATACATAGATAAAAAGGTTATTCCATATCATGTTACCATTGAAATTTGTTATGATATATACCTTTATCATTGTAGGCTCAAGTTTAAATCTATTGAAATCTAGATATCACATTTGGCTAAATATTTCGTAAACCTTTTTCATTACAGCTTAAAATTTACAAATTTATTTAAACTTCCTTGATGTATATATCGGATCTTACAGGAAGTGTGTTTTTAATTTCATAGAGACATATTATATTAAACAAATTTTGGCTTAACTAAACATTATGACCTGAGGCAACTATACTAAATATATAACATTCATGTATATTTCTTCATAAAATCAAGAAAAAGGGTAATAAATAAATCGATTTTTTATAATAACAAAATGAGTTTTTTGGGGGAGGTAAATTAATAATATTTCCTTTGTATCAAAAGTTTCACAAAGATCGTAAACTCTTCATACCGACCCTTTGTAGAGCAATAACCTCCTTATTACAAGCAATAATAACGTTGTCTAGAGGTGGCAGTGTATAGTAACCGGGGGGAGGGGGGTCATATAGACTCACTCTGCGACCCCCGCCATTTTCCTTTTATATTCTATATAAATCTGCAATCTTGGATGGAGTAGAAAATCAGTCGCTTTTTGAACCCGCTCGAGAGTGACGACAGGGCGCCGCCATTTTGTCTTGCAGACGACATTTAAGCGTATTTTACCAACATTTGTAAACGGGACAGTTAACAATTAATTGTCATCTCTTGTTCATAGGCGTTGTAGACGACATTACTTTAATTAGTTTTAAACTCTGACAATATATTATAGCAGACGACGTTTCATTCCCGACAGTCGGCTAAAATAATAGTTCATATCGTTGTGCAGTCGGGCAAGTGGAAACATGTTTACTTATATAGACCTCTTTACTCAATTGAGCTGACAACATCGAAAGATACACAACAGTACCCTGTTATGATTATTTTAATACCGATAAAACGATTCAGTATTAACAGCAAAAGACTGCATGTTTTGAAAAGGTAAACCATTTTACTTTATTTTTCACAAATTTTACACTGATCAACTATTTGTTGCCCAATCAGATAAAAGTATTGTTTATCGGATTTTATTTTCCTCTCACTTAACATCTAGCCGCATGATAGTCAACATTTACAATAATACACTGACAGCTAGAGTGGAACATTAACCTGATCGAGTTTAAGTTTATTTATGAAAGTTAAAACGGCAGACGACAATGTTTTGTTTGTTTGTTTCATTTTACGCCTTTTCCCAACAGTACTTCATTTATTTACAAATTGTAATATAGTTTTACAACACGCCACACTTAATGTTCATGTTAGTAAGACATAGATAGTATGATAAACAAATATAACCAACATTTATTAAGTAAACAGCACAATTAGCCCATATCACTAGCATTAATCCAACTGTTAAATTTACGCTTATTATATCTTTATCAACTAAATACCGTACAATCGAGCAAGTTTAATTTAACGGACATATATTAAATTAAAAAATAACTTAATATTTTCCATTTATTTATTTATAAATCAAATTTTGAAACAATTAAATTACATAGAAAAGGTATATTTAATTTTCTGTAGAGAGAGAGAGAGTGTTACAGTTAACGGGGTATATTTCTTCATGTCAATTTCAGCATGATCAGCAATCTGGAATCATGTTACATTCGTGTACACATTTTGGAACACCTTTTGTGATTTTGCATATTTTAATATTAACTTTCTACTTATCAAAATGATTGTAATGTAACATATATCAGAATCAAAGAAATCATTAGCAACACTATATAACACCATAAAGTAATTACATGATTTAAGGAATGCTATATTTTTAAATAGGACTTCTGGTGGAAGTACTTACTCATTAAAGCAGCCGGCTTAAGCGTAACAATAATGAGATAGAAAATAAAGTTATAATTTAGAGAAAAATTTCGCTATGGTATTTGCCACACGAAAAAAGCTGATACATGCGTTTGCATAGTAATTTTACAAATTGCTCAACTATTGATATTGTTAAATCCAATTGAGTGTTTCCATGAAATAAATATATACAATATAAGTACCAGACATTATCAAATTCAATTGCAACTGTTCGTGATCATACCAATTAAACTATCAGTATTGTCAATTTTCTCTTTCCACAGTACATGCTTCGTCAATATTGCTTGGGACATTTAAATCTGATATTCAAATGCATGTTATTAAATGAAGTAATAAGTATATAGTAGCTACCTACTCCACAATCTTTTATTGTAATTTAACAAACTTTATTTTATTGAATGTGTCATCAAAGAATTTAGGGGAATGCAGAAAAAATCTATCCAAATTTAAATTTGATGTGTTTGCTCTATGGCATTGTTTATTAATGAGTTTGCACTCTTTGATGTTTGATGTTTTAATTACTTGGATATTTCAGAATGATGAGGAATGTATACTCTATGCAAAACAAAATTTTATTTTATCTATCACACTGCCATGAATGTGACATTATAATGTTTGCCTTTTTCTGATTATAAACGAGTGAATTTATAAGCATTCCTTACCTTTCCGACGAAATTGAACTGCACTAACGGTGACATGTGCTTCATCTAATTCATGGTTGCTTTAAGCTATATTATGTATGAAAATGGACAAAGATTTCCTTATAAATTGATGTTTGAAGGTTTCTTAAAAGGTCTGTTTAACGCAATGCTGAAACTTAAAGTTGCATTTCGCATTTAAATAACCTTCCAATTGTTAGTAATATTCATTATTTACGAATATTAAGTGTTATTTTCTACGAATATTAGACATAATTTTGTGTTTTTTGTTTGTTTAATTTATTGCATTACAGTTTTTGATATTTTTATAACTTATCTTAACATATAGCCTTTGTATTTTTGTGTTTTGGATGATATACGTTCCGCCTTTTGTCAGATTAAAATACTGAAAAGGTAAACCCCTAAACATCACTCAAAATATTGAGCTACTGTACGGTAAATCTGATCAGGGAAGATTAAATACATGCAACTATTGTTCTTTGTTTGATTTATAGTTTGAAATGTTTACTTTAAACCTTTATTAAATTTTCATATTTTTATGAAAATAAACTTTTAATTAGTAATATTTGTCCCACTGTGACGAACATTATGCTTTGAAGCCGTCATACCATTTCTTTAATTTAAAACTGGATTTTTTCTTGAGACGTACGAACATGTTACAGACAGAGAATCCAGAATGTAATTAAGGTTCAGGTAAGTAAACGAGTAAAACATTATTTATTTTGTATAACATTTAAAGTATAAAGCTGCTGGAATATCTGTTCGAGTTCAATACTCATTAAAGTCTACTTCATGTATACACAAATATGATATAAAAGTGCTAATACAACATGAATGCACCAAGTAAAAAACTACATAAAAGTTTAAAAAGAACATGGTCCTGACACAATGATCCATTCCTGTAACGAAAAAAATATTTCAGAATGTTTTGTGCATTACAGGAAATGAAGGAATGAACTTTCATAAAGTATGATACGCTTTACTCATTAATCTTGAAATGTCATTTAATAGTTCCTAAAGGCAAACAAAGCATAAACTTTATTCGTGGCAAAAACCATACAGTATCAGATCGTTGTCAGTTTAATGACAATTTTCAACTGCAATTTAAATTACTACAGTTTCATTAGAATAGTTTATTTGAAAACGAAATAAATAATAGAACAGTATTTGAATCAATCAAAACTTATATAATTTAAATAAAACTACATTTAATGACAAATAACAAATGCCGAAATTCCATATTAAACTCTTGCAATTACACAAGTTGCTATGTTTACCTTGTTGTTATTATATGATAATTCGTACGAAAAATGAATTTACACAAATGCATAAAGATACACACTTTCTTTTTATACAGTACAGACAATCTTACTAAAATAATATTAAACTAGATTTGACTTGTTGCCAATCGTTGAATCGTAATTTTATTAATTATCTTACTGTATTCAAGGAAAACATTTAATTGAAAAAACGGGGTATTGAAACAAACTAAACTAAGGTGGTATGTAAAAATAACAGGTGTCATATATATCAAACTTAACTAAAGTGGTGAGTAAAAATAACAAGTGTCATATTTTATCGAATTTTATCAAGGCTGATAATAACATATAGCATAATTATATCAAAATGGATAGGAATTAATACTAATTAATAATTCAAAGTATTTTCCAGAGCATTGAATATAACAATATAATTAATATCTTAATTGATTAAGTGGTGCGGAATATCTGTCGTTTATTGTCCGTTCGAAATTAAATAACGATATTTTTGTCTGGGAAGTCGACTGGGGTTTCAACTATAATTTGCTGGGACAGTTGATCGTTATTGTTTATTTTTAGGATTGTCTTTATGTCGTAAGAAGGAATAGGTAAACGTAAATAAGGACGCGCCAATAGTTTGTCTTCATGTAACATTATATACCGCAAAATTATTCAAAGCGTAGTTAACAAAATTGTAAAAGTTGGGATATCAACCAATCTGTGATGAATAGTTGGCGCCATAATGCTAGTTTGTGTTTAACCAATATGACTTGCAATGATCATTAAAAAAAACTTATTCATTTTTCAGTTCTTTTAAAGTTTCAGAACAGAACGTCTGTGATGAATTTCTTTGTGTTTGATAAGGATCTGTTATTTAAAAAAAAAAATTACAAGAAGTTCAGTATAATTAAACATTATATCATTATTTTATCCCGTTGATTTCACTTTTTTTTTCAAAATAATCATATCAATTTATTTGTTTTAATTTATTTCCCAAATGTATAAGTAAACTAAAGTTAATCTGATAAATCTGTTTGTTTTGTAATTTAATACGATAAAATTGCATGATTTGAACTTAGAATAACACGTTGATGAAATATCAAATCATTGCATTCTGCAGACACCTATTAGTAGTTTGAACATAACACAAGTATTTTCTAGAGAGAAAAGAAACAAGCTGTTTTTCATAAACCTTCACCTATTTTAAAAATGTCTCACTCTTTCACAATTATCTGTTAAACTAACAACACTGTCGTAAAATGTCATTTAATTTTCTTTGAATAAATTAGCTATTTCCCAATAAGATACTTGATATTTAATCATAATTGCCTTTGCTTGCTTTTTGCAAATAACGTAAACCACACAGTTAAAGAAATAAAAATGATACATACCTTTATTGGTAACCGCAATTATTATGCCTTATGATACAAAAAGGTTTTCTTACTTCATTTGCACTTTAATACTGCGAAAAGAGGATAGCTCTTTGATGGAATTATTTTTCAAAAAGACAATCATTAATAATGAGAAATTCCTTGAAATAACTTAGGGAACATGTGTTGTGCACACTTCACTTCACTTTCTATATCTTACAATAGATATTCTTAGAGGTTCATTATTAATTACTATTATCCTAGTTAAATACAAGTTCCAGATCACGACACTCCTATAATAATCCTATAGTTTTAATATATACGGTTTTTTTTTCTTAAACAAAAGAACGACCGTACGCTGCAGTTTGATATTTATATTAAACAAGTGCCAATTTCAAATATGCTTCTTTAAGATCTTAGATATAAAACTGCTAGCTAAAATTGATTGAAATCTCGATGCTCATTTTATAATTGTGTACAAAACATTCTCTATTTAAAAAAATACAATATATTTCTTTCCGAAATCAATGTGCATCAGAACTAAATAAAAAAGAAATATGTTTGTGCAGTTTGGTTTGCTTTTCTAAGTAATTTGGAAATACAATTAAGAAATTACAAACAAGGAGTTTATTATGAGAAAATATATAGAATAAAGCTGACTGAGAAATCAATTACGTGTAATATGATAGAATTAATTGCAACACAATAACCTCATAATATAATAAAATGGATATTTACAGCAAAAAAATATCATCACAATATTACAAACTTATTAAAACTATGTTTTAGAAAAAAAAATGTATTTATGTTATTTTTAGATTACTCACACGTCCTTTGTTGGTGGTCTCTTTAAATAATGATCTGACTATAACTCATATAATTTGCAACGTTCATACAACGTATGAAACTAAAACTTTTTACAAATACAGTAAAAGCAATACCAATTTGTTCTTTAGTGCGACACAATATTGCTTTTATTCTAATACTTTTTACCTCCTAACACTTAAAGAAGTATGTCTCCAACTTCATGCTATTTTTCATGAGACTTTCAACATGTACGTTTTTAAAGGTAGTATATTGTAAATGAACACAAACGTAATTTAAAAATTGCAAACGGCACTTCCAATCCACTTAAATTACAAAATGCAGGTACAAATATAGCCCTAACCCCGTAAGTCATGCCGTAGAAATTTGGATAATATCTACTAAATTGCAAAGTCAGTCATAAATCTCCATGACATGTAAATAATTACGTGAATCTTGTATTTTAGTACATTTTCCTAGAGATTGTCTTTCCTGAAATAGTTTGGCTCATCTGGAGGCATGCAACTTGAACCTGCATAACCATATAGTGACTTGTCTTTGCCTCTAGTATGAAAGACAGTTTTATTTTTAAGAAACGACCGAATCTGCTTGATCAGTAATAGGGAATGCAGCTTCCAAAACATAGTTTGTGCATTCTATCTTCAGACTGAGTAAGAATTTCGTGGTTTTCAAAAAAATTCTCTGACAAACTTATTTTACCTTTCGATGAACATAGTAATGTATAAGTCTTTGATAAATCACTTTGGAAAGCTTATTCAGCTGCCTGCATCACTTACAAGAGAAAAACACGTTGTTATTGGTGCATTCGAATTGCTTAGTACTTGAACTAAAGAAAACGGACTTGAAACCAGTAAATACATATTATAAGATGCGAAATACAAGTAAATGCAACACACCAAAGAAACACAACGCTTATGTTGTCTAGAAGGTGCAGTAAAACGCAGACAATTAAATATTAATATGTTTTAATTTTGATTTTGTTTTAAGAAAAGAAGGTGCATTTTATATCAATTTTTATGTTTTAAAAATGATACATTTGATGCCCACTTTATATACAGTCCATAAATAGAACAAATTATATGTTGAAATCGTTATGCTATTACTAGGACAGCAATTAATTCAAAGATTTAGTTTTTACATTTTTTACTATTTTACATATTTTACATTATTCAAAGCGAAAGTTGCTTCAGTTGTTTTTTTAATATGTTTCGCAAAAAGCATAACTCAAACGTTCAAAATAAATGTGATTTCTAAATAAGCTACAAGACGTGTTCGACGTCATGTGTTTTAGTTAGCGTGCAGATTATTGACTTTTGATGAGGCAATTATAAATAAGGCTGTAAAACGTTGTTATAATTGCTTTTTCTGTACTTTACGGAATCATGCATTTATTGTCCTGAGTGAAGAAAATTTGCATATCTAACAAGAATACGGGATATGGCTTATTGGTGCTTAATGAAAAGCTCTAGTAATATTATAATTAAAGCACCGGAGATGGTTAGCGAGTTTGATGAAACGATATTTCTAACTAAATTATAGACCTTGAATACTCCTTAATTAAATGTGCGAGTTACTTTGTACAGTATTGCATTCAATTTCTTTAAACCTTCAAACTTTTATACTTTCACTATTCATATAAATTCGAATGTATATTAACTGACCTGAATTTGCAAACAATTGTTGGTATAGATATTGGTAAAAAGCGTTGGGGAAAAAGCAACAGCTTTTTGTTGTTTTTAAATAATGTACACTTATGGTAATTTAAAATACTTTGCAGTTTGTGTAATTCTATATTCTTGAACTTTAAATCAGTTCGTGTAAGCTTTTCTGCTTGAACACATGCTTATACGTATATTCTTTGGAAAAATATTGTCTATGTGGCTATCTATATTTTAGTATATTCAGTAATTTGATGTAATAATAGGCAACCAAAGGTATTTTTCTAAGGCTTGCTGTCAAAAGAGACTTCTAATTAGATTAAGATGTTCCCTTTGTTACAGGGGGACGTTCTGGGTGGTGGATGTAAGAAACAAATACACATCTTTTGGTTTCATTCTTTATAATGTCTAACTGTTACATGGAATTGGACATATATCTATCTTAGTACCTTGCCTTTCTTTATTACTATAAAAACGTCCTGAAACCAAAAGAGGTTTGTTAATAAAAGAACATGAATTAATTTCAAATAATTATAAATACAACATTTCTCATCTCCAACATTTCATACAATGGTTTTCAACAATTTCAACAGACAGCTGAAACAGCATCTTACTAACTAAACAATTTTAAATAGATATTTTATAAAGATTTAGTTTAATTATTGATAATAATTATAATAATTTGTCAACACTTACAAAGGATAAGCTCCTAACGACATTGAAGTATCATAGGCATGTTTCTCTCTCACTCCTGTACTGTGAAAATAAAGTGTTCATGCAAATTAGGCAGAACAAAAATGGTTATTTTGACAACCCGAGTATTATTGTAAATAATCTGAATACAAGCGGAATAAAAGCATATAACGCGAGACCAAATACTCAAGGATAGACATAAACCACAATCAAACTAAATACCTTTGTCTTTTAAAAAGGATGACTGGATACAACTACACCATTTCTCAACTTCTGCCTGACCTACTCTACAGCTAACCGGAAAGAGAATGAAGTGCTACGTGAAATCACCTTCTTATATATATTTTTGTGATACGGTAGAATACAACAAAAATATCCAAATATACCAATAAATTTCCGCACCGCTACATTACATATATAATTAAAAGGATGTTTAAGCGTTGGCAAAGAGCATTCAGCTGAAAAATATATGGTTAATTTTGCTATTTTGCTATTCTCGTATACCGGTATTATTGAAAGTTGTTGCTAATGCTGCTTACAAGGTGGTTATGAAGTGTTCAGTAAATATATCCATCATATATCAATGGAGATTTAAGGTCCAATTGGAACGCAAGAATCAAATGCATATAAATGATATGCAGATATAGTTACGTCGGTTATTTGAGTTTAAGCAATCGTAACAAAAACGTTAATTGATCAAAATAATTCAAATCCGCCTAGGGAATGAAATAAAACATTTCTCACAATCCATACACATTTTGAAAATGAGCCATTATAACTCTGTTCACACAGAGGGAGTTCAACTAACTATAAAAAAACAATTAGTTATAATGAGTGCGATGCCGTTATGTGCTCAACAATTTTCCTATTCGAAATCAGAACTTTCAATCAGTTTCAGCTATTTCAATCTTTAAATAGATACACATTATTTTTGGTAAAAGACATGATTAAGCTTTAATCATCAATACGGTGGCAGAGAGTGAAGTTTAAACTGAAAATAAACACTACCGTAACTAAAACAAACACAATTGAAACTATTCACTACATTTATAACTTAAAAATGATATTCAATTTGATATTATTTTATTTAGTCAGACTACATAAAAGCTTGTTTGAAGTACTTATTGATTTATTTTAAATTATCACTCATACATGTATTTTCAATTATATAACGGTTTAAACACCTCAACAGAGATACCATATTGGTGGCATCAATGTCATTTCAGCTGTTTATCAGTTGACTAAATAATTATCCGATTATCCATATGCGTGGTTGGTTATAATTATTTTTTGCAGCATGCAAGGTTTATCCCTCAACTTTCATAGTAAAGAACGAATTTGCAATACATTTAAATGAATCCATATGGGAAATGACAAATGTGGCTAAGTAAATTTGTGATTGTGTGAGCAGACAACTTCATTGTTCCCCAGGCTAATGCAACGTCAATTTACATTTAAGGAAAACTGTTGATGTTGATGAAGGACAGCATGAAAGGGTTGCGAGTTGCCCGGCATGTTTAATTTTTAATTTCTGTATCGTGTTTAGACATTCAAATCTGCTGAAACAATTGAATTTCAATAATATTTAATTTTATTAATCAGCATATATGCGTATTTACAAAAAATAAATGTAGTTTTATAAAAGGTATTTCTCTGAGTTGTTTGATAATTAATGCTAGCTTGTGCTCAGTAGAATTACAGATAATGCATGTCAGTTGATAAGATATTTGTCTTTATTGTTAATTATCACTTTAGTTAAAGCCCGAACCATGGTGGTTTTAAATTAATACTATAAAACAGCAATTGAATCAACTTGATAACACTTTCCGTTAAATTTCAAGATTACTCTAAAATCGCAATAACAAGCGGAATGTGGCCGGTCCTCGTACCTTAATACGGAGAATGGAGCAAAAAGGTGACCGCTTCTTTCTGGTTTAATCATTAAAAAAAAAATAAGCAAGCTGAAAATTCGTTCAAATTTACTAGACGGCTTAGACTTAAAGAGTTTTTCGAAAGTGAAAAGAATGAATCTACTAAAAATGAATATAAACAAGAACCCTTTTTCAATAAGAAACAATCTACTTTCACGCCACCTGATACTTATTTGGATTTTTACATAGAAGCTGTGAATCAAGAGATCCTTAAGGCTGAACCAAAACGGAGGAATTATACGAATATTTCAAAACCGGAACTCGAATCATTGAAGAGTTTATCCAGCAATGAAAGTATAGTGATTAAAAAGGCTGATAAATCAAGTACTATAGTGATAATGAACAAAGAAGATTATATTGCAGGGGTGAATAGACAACATAATAATCCCCAGTATTATACTAAACTCGATCATGATCCGTCATCTTCAATTCATAGCAATATTTTAAAATGTATTGATGAATTAGGTAAGGTTAACGTGAATATTTTAGATGAATTTGACATTTTTCCGGTAGATGTACGTACTCCCGGCTTTTATATCCTTCCTAAAATTCATAAGCAATATAGTGAATTGTACCCTTAAGGTTATCCTGGACGCCCGATCGTTTCCGGTTGTAAATCAAGAACAGAAATTATTTCTAAGTACCTAGATTCCATTTTAAAGCCATTAACACATAACCTACCTTCGTATATCCGGGACACTTCTGATTTTATTGCCAAACTAAAAACCACCTCTCTTGGGTCGGGAGAACATTACCTTGTTACGTTAGATGTTACATCTCTATAATCGAACATTCCCCATACAGACGGAGTAGAATCTTGCAGTCATTTTTTAGAGAGAAATCCCCCCAAAAAACTTTCATGTAATGAAATTTGTAAACTTCTTTCCTTAGTCCTAGAAAATAATAACTTTCAATTCAACGGTGATCATTATATACAAAAAATGGGAACAGCAATGGGAAGTTCTATGGCACCCTCTTACGCTTCGCTTTTTATGGGTAAATTTGAAAATGACTTTTTAAGCCAACGTTCTTTAAAACCTAGTTTATGGTTCCGTTTTCTTGATGATATATTTTGTATATGGAGTTATTCCCTTGATGATTTGAATGCTTTCATTGATAGTTTGAATAACGTTCATCCATCTATAAATTTACAGCGAACGTTTCTAAATCTCTAGCATCATTTTAGATGTAAACGTTTCATTAGACGAAAACAATATTATTCACACTGATATACATGTTAAAGAGACAGATAATCATCAGTATTTAGAATACTCTTCCTGTCACCCAGTGTCTTGTAAAAATGGTATTCCGTATAGTCAAGGAAAACGTTATCGCCGTATCATTTCTGACGATAATGTTTTCAACGATTCTTTACAGAATTTACGTACATACTTCAAAGCAAGAAATTATCCTATCAATGTTATTGATAACGCACTAAGTAAGGTTTCATGTCTAACACAGGATGAGGCCCTTTGTACTCACAAACAAAACAAGTGATGGCAGTGTTATTCCCTTTGTTGTTGAGTATAACCCAACTTTACCTAATATTAGTAATATAATTAAAAAGTATTGGGATTTACTTAAACTTTCAAGTAAATGATCTGTGCAAAAGCTTCATGAAAGTAAACATTTGGTTGCATTTAAAAGACCTAAAAATCTAAAAGACATTCTCGTTAATTCTTATACATGTATTAGGTCTAATAACAAAAATGCGAAAAGTTCATCCAAATGTAATAGAAGTAGATGTACACATTTCAGCTCCATTTTTGAAAGCAATATATTTAGTAGTAATAATATTCCTGGTAAGAATTATCATGTAACTAACAATACTGATTGTTCTACGAAAAATGTTATATATCTTGTCACTTGTGATAAATGTAAAGAGCAATATGTTGGTCAAACGAAGCAACAAGTGTCTAAACGCATGAATAGCCATAGGTTTGATATCAACAATTTTTCCGATCCGTTATTTTCGACCAATGTCGCTACACACTTTAATAAAACCAATCATTGTATTAAGGATTTTAAATTTATGCCTATAGAGATTGTCACCGATGATATGGAACGCTTATTACAAGAATCATACTGGATTCATAAGTTTAACACATTATCTCCTAATGGTATGAATGCAAAAGTTTTGTATAATATATAACTTTGTCATTATTGAGCCGGTATACATATACATGTAGTATGTTTTTTCTCATATCAAGGTTTTTTATTATTATTAATTATGAGAATGTTTGTATCACATGTGCAGATCCATATTATATGTGTAATTTATTGTATATTGCTGTATTTATATTCATGAAAAATTCTGTATTTTATTGGACAAAGTTTTTATTCCCGCGTTAACGTCACGTTCCGTTAAGCGTATAGTTAAACGGACTTTGCGTCATTTGTCATTTGTTATTATATAAACGTCAATTTTTTCTGAAGAAGACTAAACGTCGAAAGCTTAAGAAAAGCGTTTGTTTTAATTGAACTGATTATATATCGTTTAATCATTACAAACAGAAAAAAATGGTTATGGTTATATGATCTGGAGACAAAGCACGCTCGAAAGAGAACTTAAGAAAAAATGACACTGGGGCCATTTTTATTTATATTTTGACGTCATGAACGTCATATTGTTTTATCATGAGCGTGCGCCGGGTCGCGTACCAATTGTTATTTGTAACGTTGGCAGATTTATTATTTGTAAACGTATTGAATTCATTTTAAGAACATATTCCAATATTTGTCTCTTGTTAAATCGTGTACGCAAGTTGAGATATGGGTACAGCAGATCCGCTGTCCACGAACTTTTTGAATAGCCCTCGTACTTAGTAGTAAAAAGCTTAATACAAAGGGTGAAATAAATTCAAGCACTGTTTCATTGTGGTATAAAAATTTCAGTTTATGAAATATTTGTTAAAAGAAAAAAGAAAGTCTACCACATAAAGTGCTTACTTAACCACAATCATTGATTTTTTTGTAATTTTAAACATGCGTTCCTGTTTTGTACAAGTTTATTGTAAGGTCTTAAACTTAAAAGCATACATGACCACAAACAAGTCTAGTGTTTAGTTAAAGCTTCGTTGAAATTAATGTATGTTATCCAAGAACAACATTTCTTCCTTTAAATCATTCTTATCACATCATGCTTTCCTTTTTTTGTATCTTTTTCTCTCTTTATCTCTTATTTATATATGCGGATTTTTTTTAAATTTTTTAACATGATTTCCATAGAGCCACTGTGCTGCAATACCTAAATATTAAAATTGCTTGAAATTGAGATTTCGAAATGACATATGACAATAATTGTTTTGTGGGTTTTATAACAACACGCACACGAAGCCTGTTTTATGCTTTATTAGTTTTCTAACAGTTTCATTTCCCTCTGTGATAGAAAACAAATGAAGTGATTAATTGTCTTTTTGTGTATTGCAATTAACAATAGTTTTCGTTTCAATTTAGCGTTGAATCAAATTCTTTCAAACCATTCAAGTTTTTGTACCACGCTAGTACAAAACATGATGAACTACATGTATTAAATGCACTATAATGGCTATACAATTTATATGATTAGTTTTTATCAATGCATTCTACCAAATTATATATTAACATTATTTTTTATTATGAAAGGTTGCAATAAATGACAACATAAATTTAAATTGAATCTTAAACAAATCAGTTTGTATCTCTTCTCTCAAAATATACCTATACCCTAACACCCTTCCCCCACAAAATACATATGACCGAATTTTGTTTGTGGTCATGTATGCTTTTTAGTTTAAGACCTTACAATAAACTTGTACAAAACAGGAACGCATGTTTGAATTTTTTTTTGTTTTCAGTAAACATTACGTTATTTCCGATACAAGACTGAGAAAAAGGAGAAAGAAAATCCCAATACTAGAGGGGAAAAATATATTTTAATCACCACCCCGGGCATTTAAAATAACACAAAAAAAGGGAATTTAAAACAAAAAGGGGATCATTTAAACACAAAGTGTCGCCCCATGAGGGCCCAATTTTATGTTTGGGAAAAAAATTTTGTGAAAAACGGACAGACAGAAGGGGCAGGCAAAACTTTGACTGTACTGATCATTTTCCCTTTAAATTTGGATAAAAATTTCAACCCGGGGTTTTTGAGGGGTAGGGCCGGACAAACTTTTTTCGTATCTGGCAAACCCCACAGAAAAAAACACCTTTTTTTCAAAGGGGGATTTAAATCGGCCAAAAACATTCACCCGGGGGGAAAACCCCTGCAATATTTCGCAAGGAATTTTACCCACAGTCAAAACCTGTAAAGTTTTATTTAAATTGCATTAGTGGTATAAGAGAAGTAGTCATGACAAACTTTAAAAATAAAAATTATTAAAGGGCAATAACTCTGACAAAAATCATTGAACCGGAAAATGCTGACAATATGCACAACTAGACTTGGTACTGATCATTCCTGTAAAGTTTGGATGAAATTGCACCAGTAGTTTATGAGGAGTAGTCCGGACAAGTTTTGTGACGGACGGACAGACAGACAGACAGACAGACAGACAGACGGACGGACGGACGGACGGACGGACAGACAGACAGACGGACAGACAGACGACGGAGAAGTGATCCCTATATGTCGCCACTACTCCGTAGAGGCGACACAAAAATCTTATCGCTACTTTTTTCAAGTCACAATCATCTGACATTCTCTTTAACCATTACTTAGATACTATAACATTCAAGTTTGACCTATCTAAGAATGTAAAAATGTATTTGTTGCTAATGCATATTCTGCCATTAGGCAAATACCAACTTCAGACGATTTTATTGGAAGAAAAATGTTATCTATTAGAATATTAATAAGGACCCGCAAACACCTTTAAAAGTAAATTTAATGTACCCAAATATATGTTAAATAAAACAACATAATTATGACAAATTAAAGTTTTGTTTCTGGTTATTTCAAAAGCCGTATTATTTCGATGGTAAGCACTATATTGAACCATGTGTCTCCAGCGATGATTCTTTTCAAGCAGATATTCAAAAAAAGAGATCACATGATGCACTGGCGGACGATTGACGCCTGACAAATTGTGATCACAAAAGCTCACTTTGAGCATTTTTTGCTCAGATGAGCTAAAAAAGAGTTAACATAAGAGGAATATTATAACATTTCTCACTAATTAAATCATCAGAAATACAATAAAGTAAGCTTCCCGTATACGACGGTTCTGATTAGCACGAGTCAATTACTCTTTGTTTAAAACTTTTCACGATTCAAATCAGTCTTTTAATGGATAAATGTATCTCAATGCTCATAGGTATTTGTTCTCTGTTTTTAATTCACTTTTAAAAATGATGTATAATTATCATGAAAGATAATTATTTAGAATATTATGAAATAAATTTCATTTTTAAGCTATATTGAAGTATATAAAATGAGGTATACCAATAATCCAAAGCAATCGTTTAGCAAAGATCGAAAACGGCCACATCGTTCAAAACATACACTGACTTCTTACTTTACTAACGCTTTATTTTCATTTATTCATTTTAACCTTCGTGTACATCGTTTTAGATTTGGAATGATGGTTTAGATTGAGACTAATTTTTTTTAGCAACGCGTATAAACCTGAATGTAAATTTAGATTTAAAGAGAATTACTATATGTTAAATTCGTTTCAGGAAAAATAGGACGCGTACACCATTTAAGAAAGATCCTTTATATTATTTCACTTATTTTAGAATGGAAAATGAGATTCTCAGATTTCGGTTTGTAAATTTGAAATGACTAATAAAATTCTACTTACATTCTGTACCTTACTGTAAAAGTTTGCGGTACAACTGCTTTGAAACTGTATTCGGCCGAAAAGGCCACATTTATGCCTTCAGTATTTTAAAATAATGATATATATTTATCCAACACATGTAGCATTATGGAAATGGTTCAGCAACCGCAATTGATGATGCATTAGGTTAAAAGTATGTCAGCGTTCTAAATACAAGAAGTACATATCGGATTTAATGACATTTTGGTACAATGAAATGACATTCACCGTTCCCATTGCCTGATTTCATAAAATAGTTTTTATATCTATGACAAAGAGTCAGATTTGCTTTAAGTGCTGAAAATGTCAGTCCAAAAACCATCAACAGATGAGCTATATGGTCGGTTATAAAACATCCTTGAATATAGATCAGATTAAAGGTTAGCAGCAAGATAAATGAGAAATGTTTGCTATCTTTACAAACACATTTGACAAGAGTTTTTATTTGAGGCATATTTTCCATGATAACTTAAATGAAATACACACCTTTCTTTTACACGTCTTTTAATCAGAATATGTTTTGTCAGCAACCAAAATGATTTAATTTGACCGCAACCATTATAAAATAACATAGATGTACATGTACCGTCCATTTATTAAATGAATTTAAGTAAATGGAATTAAAACTAAGGTGTTTGAATTGAACCCGTAAGCCTCCAGGTGAGTAATACATATTTAGAAATTAAACTAGAGAAAAATGGACTAAGATTTTAAAAAATATTGGAAATTAAGATTCAAGTAATAATTAAAATAATTATAAAGTGCGATTAAGGACTGCTTTTTGCAGCATTTATCACCATTATTATTTTGCGTAACGAATGCTGTGATAGTAGAACATAATTAAAAGTTATTCTCATTTAATATATTAAACGCATACCATTTACTATTGGTTGGGTATAATGTGATTGTAAGATGTATCCTTTTTAAACCAGGGCGTATTGTTTCGTGTTATTCTCACTATTTTACAACATTAAACACCAAGGTCAGATGTTATAGGAAATTGTTATGGTTATTGAACTACAAACGTTTCGAAAATAATATTATTCGAGCATTTGATCAATAAAATTATGCCATTGATTTTCTATCAAAAGATTGCAATGATAAAAGACAAAGAACATTTATTAAAACAAATGGATATTGAAGCAAGATGATCCTAGGTAAACTAGATACCAACCTATCGAAAAACATTTATGTAGCTCATAATCATTTTAGTAAATGATTGATATTGAAGAGTATCACTTTGCGTATATGTAAAACAAAATATCAAACCTTAGAATGGAGTGTTGTTGCATTAGCACACAAAGGATTCTCCCCATTTCAATCATATCAGTAATTTGCGGTTTGCATGCTTCCTGTGATTAAGTATACAAATATGCCAACAAATGTAAATGTCAAATTAATCACTTGAACTATAAGTCTAATAAATAGTGAGTAAGTGTTGTATAAAAGACAACAACAACAACAAAAACAGAAATAAATAAAAACATAATTTAATAAAAAAAAACAGTAACAATTAAAAGAAATCGGTTATAAAACATACACTTTAAATAATTGCTATTTTATGGCACGGAAACATTGTTTTTGTAAAAGTGTTAAGTCGCAATATTACAAGTAAGATTATAATTATAAACAGTGTTTCGACTTTTTGACCTATAAACAAAGAAATATTTTCAAATCGTCTAAAACAAACTGTACTGTTTAATCTAGGAATAATCGTTTTCATATTCAATGAATAAAAATATGCATATACAGCAATGTCTTTAAAAATCTTGTATGATGTGATCATTTTTTTTTAATGCGTTTTTTTAAGGTCGCCGCCGGAAAGCCCATATGGGCGACCGTACACTCAAGTCGGGCCATCCTAGAGCGTCCCGCCGAGATTTTTTCGTCGATTTTTTTCCAGCTTTATTGGTGGAGGAAGACCCCAAGTGCCCTTTCGGGCATTATTTCAGGCACGAGCGGGCACCTGGGTAGAACCACCGACCTTCCGTAAGCCAGATGGATGGCTTCTCACATGAAAGATTTTGACCCGAGTGAGGATCGAACCTCGAGGGTGAGGGACCTGTGATCTCAAGTCAGCGACCTTAACCACTCGGCCACGGAGGCCCCTGATGTGATCAAAGTGGTTAACCATTATATTATATGTACATAATTATGCAAATAAAACATTTTTCAACCTTCAAAGAATATGTAAAATATGTAATACAAAATTAATATATGTGCATATTATATATAATCATTAAAATATATTAAGCATACATTTCTTATTTTAAAATTTGACTTAAACTTTATTGAATATTTATTTCTAATTACCTCCCTTTATTTACATGAAATGTTAAATTCGGTAATATCTTTATAAATAATGCTTTTTGGAAACTACACTATTAATAAATCTTAATTTGAGCTTAAAACCATAAAAAATTGTGTAACAGGATCTTTAACTATGTTTAACCCAGTGCGTCAGATGAATATGACGAATAAAGTTTATCTAAATGTATGTTTAACCGCAGTGCAAACTTTACAGGCATACATACAAATATATTTTTCGTAATACAGCGATAGGAAAAAGAGCGTTCAGCACGACTTTAATCTTGTATGTACGTTTTTGTATTATTTTCTGTTAATTCTATTTGATATTTCACAACGTGAGCGGTTCAAGCATTTCTACTTGCATACTGTATAATCATCCCTGCAACAGTCACAATTTTGTGGTTTTGGCTGTTCCTTAGGGATTCCGGTTCTCTACTTACCATTCTGGAAACTGAAAAATATAAGCTTTATGAATAATTTAGTGAGGCAATAACAGATAAACAAGTATGAATATTATCATGAATATTATCTGAATTGCATTAACTGTCCAAGGCTCCACACCCACAAAACTACTGAACCGGAAATCTTAATTAAACTTACAACACAAAAGTTGGATATTTTACATTTTGAATATTTTCAACATTAAACCTTTCATATTTTTTTTTGCCACACGAGGTGACCATGTAAATAATACAACTGAACACATTGATATTTTACCTACTTAGAATAACGCAGATGACTTTTATTAATTGTCTGTTATTTGACATTTAAAAAAAAAACGAAAAAGGTAAAAGTAAGACCAGGTCATCATTTTAGATGTACAAAATTGTCTATTGAGTGCAATATCATAAGAAAATTTGGAACAGAAATGCATATTAAATTAATAATACGTTACAATACATAAACGGAGCAATACATTTTATTAAACTTATTAAATAAAAAAACACCTTTATTAACTATTATGAAATTATATTTACATCACCATCTGTTTGATTCTTATTTAGTACAAAAGCAAATTCAATTTTTAAGTGGTTTTATTGAAGTGACACGAATAAGGGCTTGTCAAAGCTTTTGCATTTACGATATTAAATTCTATAATTGTATTTTCCATGAAATATACCAAGTAATTTTATTATAATATATAGTAATCTTATGAAATGTAATGAAATTTATATGTCAGTTGTTTATTGAAGCTTATGCAAAACATTAATAAGTATTTAGAATCTTTTTATACTTTCATATGTTTTGCAATGTATTTCACGATGTTTCTATAAAGAAACTTTCTATTTCTGTAGGTTTAAATGTTGCGCATTTACATGTATGGGTTGGTGGCTGTTTTCCTTTAGCATAAAGAAATAAGATATAAATTTTTGTATTATCACACAAATGTTGATTATGGGATGGAAGTGTGTACAGTTATGTATAATGTGTCATTGAATATTTAAACATTTAATATTACAACATCATATGTTTTGTTTTTTTGTTTTGTTTTTTTTTTTTTTTTTTGTTTTTTTTTGTTTTTTTGCAAAAAGAAAAGGAAATAAAAGTAAAAAAGTAAAGAAATAGATTACCCCGGGAAACTATCTAAAATAGATTGCTTGTGACAGTTACGCCTTGTCCTTGTTCGTCCTTTTACCATCCATTTTGTTTGTTGTCCTTACTACTTTGATTTTTCTTTTCATTTCTGTGTGCACCAATAAATCGGTACATATTTCCACATCTGATAAAATTCGATAACATTTGATAAATTTTGCAGCCACATTTTCCTTGTCAGCGTTATTAAATGAAACGTTGTAATAATTTTATTAATCTAGTATAATTATGAACTTATACCTTGAAAGTACATTTTTATAAAAAAAATCAGAATTAAGCATACAAGTAGGGAAAATATGAATATGAGTGGTGTAATTTTCCAGAAAGAAAATACAATTTATTTTTATGGTTCGTATGTAAATTATTTGAGATATTATTGCTAATAATTAATAAAAGATAGTTACAAGATATTATTCTGCTGCTGCTGTTATTATTACACGAATATTACAAATCATATAACAATATTGCAACACGAATAACATTTAATTCTCTCGTAGTGTACATTGAATTGGCCTTCTCTTTCATTTATATCATAATAAACATTTTGGTGGCACACGTTTAGTGGGTTATCATTTCATTCAGAACAATATTATGTCATAAAAGTTTTGATAGAACCTTTTGATAGGAATGAGATATGTCAATGCACTTTCTATCAATTCTAATACATAAATTATGTATTATTGCTTATATGACCTGAGGTCCTTTATTGAAATTTGAAATTCTCATATGTGACTTTCTTAAAAGAAATATAGCAAGATGTTAATGTCAATCCTTCCTGCCAACCTTTCACACGTGATTAAAGTAGACGTATTTTATGAATAAAGCTATATGAACAAATTTTGTTAGAATAATAAAAGGTTCTTTAACATTGTTACGTATCATACCGGATAAATTTAGCTGTTTAAAAAGCAAGCAAATAATCTATCATCGACAACTTGTTACACTTATTAATTATGATATGCAGGAAATACTATATCAATTCTTTATTTAAAAAAACGCAGATAATTGCATATTCTAGTATAATATATATTTTAAATATATATCGGTAAAGCTCAAAAACATACGTTTGAAGGCAATTATTTAAGAAGTAAATAAGGTATCGTAAAAAACGATAGTCCAAACAATTCATTTTGTTTGTAATCAAAGAGATCGTGTTATATTGATTTTAATTTAATAAAAGAAATGGTAAACAAAATATATCTTTAACACAAGAAATGGTAAACAAAATATATCGAATAAATAACGCCTGATAGTCATGATAGTTTGGTAAATCACCGATATGTCTTGTCGCGTCAAACGATAGAACTAAACCTTATAACATGTGTGAATGATTAAAATCTATCAACCTCATTCGATATTGCTGGTGTTATTTAATCTGTCAACAATGCTGAATTAAATGAACCTTATTGTGTATTTTCTTTGATCTATTCGTGTTTCTTGGCAAATGTCTTTTCAATCTAAACAAGAAAACTGACAAAGATCCATTGCAATCCATGTCAATATCATTCTGATGTTCTCAATGGTTTATAATTACTGCATTGATATGTTTTCTTTTTTTATGTTCTAAACGTTTTTTTTTTTATAATTTTTATAATTAATATATTTAATGTTTCATTCTTAAGATAGTACGATTTTATCAAAATATGCAAATCAGATATATGCTAGTAATAATTTTCAATTTCTGTTTAGATCTAGTTGTTCATACCACTTAAACAACTAACTTTTATATAGTATTCCTCCATATATACTTTTAATCGTTTAAAGGTCACACATACGAATGCATGCCTGTAAAATGTAACAAGATATTTAACTGTCACCATAGAAACTCCTTAGCGGTATCTATGTCCAAATATCCAAAACGAACATGCTCTTTCAAATGTAAAATAATATCGAAATAAAGAGTTTATTCAAAAGTAAAATACTCATTAAAGAATGATACATTACTTAATACCACTGCTTTCAGCTGAACAAACATATCAATTATTCTAATATCAACAAAACTTCATAACCAATTCAGGTAATCAAACAAGGAATGTTTGTCCATTATATTATCTGATAATGTCAATTACTTTGTAATGTCATGGGAATTTTGCACAGTTTGGATATATATTCAGTTTTGCTTATGAACTCATTGAGTAGCAAACTGAGAATACAACTTCCTGATATTTGATTACTATGATACACATTTATAAAGTTTAGAAAGGGCAATGTTTGTTTCGCCAGTCGAAAACATAAACTAGCGACCTGGTTTTCTTTCCAGATTCTTGCAAAAAAAATCATTATTTAGCATAACATGAATGATACACATATATCTAATTAGACTCAGATATATATTCAAACCTTTATAGAAATTGACAATAATAAAAATAAATATCGCTTGCTCTTATTACTTTAATATATTACTTCAAATAGGCTTTTGTATTTTATCGAAAACATAAACTAGCGACCTGGTTTTCTTTCAAGATTCTTGCAAAAAAAATCATTATTTAGCATAACATGAATGATACACATATATCTAATTAGACTCAGATATATATTCAAACCTTTATAGAAATTGACAATAATAAAAATAAATATCGCTTGCTCTTATTACTTTAATATATTACTTCAAATAGGCTTTTTATGTCTATTACAGTTTTATTATTTCGTCATTAAATTGTGAATTACTCCAAAATCCATACATTATCCAATTTCAAAAACAATGTTAGCAAAAAGCAGTAATATGTTTTGAATCTACTCGAACTCGTTAATGCTGAAATATTGTTTTCAAGCACAGAGAACGGCATTTAAATTGATAAAATTGTTTAATGAAATACACAAAATTGCCCTAAATTTTGATAATGAATTTTTTAACTTCATTTATTGCAATGTGCAAATTTTGTTACAATTTGCTTATTGGTACTATTTTCAATGACGATTTAACCGTAAGCTCGCTAAATATCTAAATTGAACGTCAATCCGGAAAATCATTTTCAGGTAAATTTTCAAAATATGCACTGGTTAAACATTTGAATAATGCAGACCATGATCAGACGACACTCATGTTCCAACTGAACGTGGTCTGCACTCGTTTCGTTGAAATAATAATTTCCTGTCATCAGAATAGAATAGCTTCAAAGCTTTCGCAAACTATCATTAATGTTTTCATTTCGATTAAGGTTAAGAGTTTCATATAAAAACTTGTCTGTATGATTCAAATGAACCGATCATATGTATTTTATTTGATATAAAATAACTATTCTGTTCAATATTATTAGATATGATAATACTGTGTTTAATTGAGATATATTATGGAAGTACTAAGACATCATTGTGCGGTGTAACATTACAAACATGTTTCATTTGTTATGGAAAACGTGAATATGTTTTAAAAATACTTGCTGAAATAGCAGAATCTTTAAATTATCAATTTATCTTTTGAAACTTAATGAATATGTTTGATGCGTAGTTTCTTGCGAATAGCACGATAATTTATACTACTAAACTGAAATAATATGAGATATTAACGACCACGAAAAGTTACATTTTCCTTGTTCTTAATGATGTGGCGTTTTGTAATTTCTACGTGACAATTGATCTCGGACATGGAATTGAATGGTTCTTTATCTCCATTACTGACTTAGATGAGTAATGAATCGTTCACGTCGAGGTATTGTTTGAAATCTTAATTAACCTAAATAAAATAATTTGATGAATTTAAAAAAGCGGAATTATATGAATATATTTTGTACATTTTTCATGAATATTAGGCATTGGAATAACTTCCATCGTATTGTATTATATTTGTGGTTCTATCAGACACTTTAAAGAAATTCCAATTTGAATATTAATGTCAAAAAATCTTAAAGATCATTCAAAAAGCATGTAAAGATATCAAATCAGTACAAAAAAAATTAATTATTTTTTTTCTTTCCGTTCCAGTCCAAGTCAAGTGAATCTCATGAAAGGTGTGTTTCCCTACTCAAGATCAGTATGCTCATGGGATTAAGGGCATTAATTTAAGTTTTCCTTTCTGTACCGTTTGCTAATTGCTTTTATGGATAATGTGTGCACGGGGTAGGACATCAAATACTTTTATCCGTAAAATCACACAACATAATCAAATTGCTTGCGATGGTTCAAATTTTATTAGTATTATTTTACTATTTTATTATAAAAACCATTCCAAAAACATATGACTGATCAGAATAACAAAACTATATATTATGTAAAAACCAAAATCAGTAAAAACTTTGCAAAGTGACATAAACATGATTCAGTCAATCCAAGTTTGCAAACTTTTCAATCATTAAGCGGTATTGAAAGATCTTGAAAACTCTCTATTAAGCAGGGCTTTGTTTTATATCCGTTGATTATTTTATCTTGATATGCATTGTAACTGATATGGTAAAAGCATGAACCAGTAGGTGATAGATGAATGATTAAGTGATAAGTTAATGTTTAAAAAAGCAATAGTTTGAAATATTTGCACTATATTATCAGGTTTTTGGAAGTGGTGAAATAACTGCTTTTATATTTAAATATTATTTAACATTTGTTTATCATTTTGAAACAATAAAATAAAATTGTTATCAGACACTCAACATTTACATATTTTAACTCTTTATTTACCGAAATAGTACAATTAAAAAATTTCCGTCTATACGACAAGGCTCTTAGTGTCAACAAATATATGCATTTGCTCATTATCAAATTATTTCGAAATTTCAAAGTTGAATTTATATTTCCCAAGAGAGCATTGCTTGATAAATTGTTATTTTACAGAAAATTTCTTTGTTATGTCAAAGGAGAAATATACAAGATGCCTGCGTGCTCTTTGATGATTGTGAGCTTTTGATGTCGCTCCAAATTAATATAAATACAATCAGCAATGATCAGGAATCAAGAATCAAATTGTATTTATTTTTGCATTCTGGAACTATTTCTTGATATTGCATATTATTTGATCTCTACTTATCAAAGAGATTGTAATGTAACACAGCAACAGTATAGAGTAGTTGCATGCTTTAAAGCATGGTATATTTTTCCATCCAGCTCAGCGTTACAATAATGAGATACATGTGTTTTTATTTAGAATAAACGTTCGCAATTTTATAAGGCACACGAAAATTATGATTCTTGCGTTTGCGCAATATTTTTAAGAATTGCGTAACTATCACAATTATCAAATTCACTTGAGTACTTCCAGTAGATAAACAACTTGAATATAACAACCAGACATTATCAAATTCAATTGCAACCGTTCGAGATCAAGTCGACATCCTAGTTAAGATATCAATCTTGTCGAATTTCTCCTTCAACAGTACATGCGATCTGAAAATAGACATTTGCTACTTATAAATAAAGGGAATGTTATGAGAAGCATATGCGTGCTATTTGGTAAAGAAATTATTTACATCTGAACTAACTTGATATATATTAGCAATATAAGCATGTCCTTTATGATAAAAAAGGGTCGTTCCAAGTGACATTTTTTGTTTATTTGTTTATTATACTTTATATACTATTTTGCATTTTTTTATATTTGCTTTAACATTGTTATAAACCCGGAATCAAAGTTTTCGATTCAATTCAAGCAAGCATGCAGCGTCATCTTGCGTGAGATATTTAAACCTTATTTTCATATTCATGTTTTTGAATGAAGTGATAAGTATAAACTAAATATCTAATTTATCTGGATTAAAATATTTGCATGCAATTTCACAGGCTTATTTATTTGAATATAATTCATCATCAAAGTTTTTGGAAAATACAGGACAAATCTGTCCAAATTTGATATGTTTCTTCTATGGCACTGTTCATTAATGAGTTTGCACTCTTTGATGCTTGATGTATTAATTACGAGGATATTTTGGAATAATAAGGAATTAATACTGTTTATAAACAAAAATCTATTTTATCTATCACATTTGTGTTACTTTCATATTTGCCTTTGTCTGCTTATATACATAGGAATTTTTACCTTACCGACAAAATTGAACAGCACAGTCCGTTAATGAAAATATGCTTCCACATATTTATTGTTCCTTTAAACTATATAATGTTTGAAAATGTACAATGCTTTCCTTATAAATTGATGTTTTATGTTTGCAATTCGCATAGAAATAACCTCCCAATTTTTAAAGAATCCCTTTTTACGAACATTAAGTGCTATTTTATACGAATATTAGAAATGATCGTGCTTTTTATGTTTAATTTATTGCATTAAATTTTTTGGAATTTTTACCAACCAATCGCAACACAGAACCTTTGTGTTTCCGTGTTTTGAATTAGATATTTATCACATTTTGTCAAGTTAAAATACATAAATGATAAATCCCTGACAATAATTCATCATATTGTTCTTGCATACGCTTAATTTGTTCATGGATGTTTAAATGCACGCGGCTCTTTTTCTTTGTGTTTGCTTTATCTGGTTTCTCTTTTGAGTTTGAAATTGTTACTTTAAACCTTTACGCAAAGTATTTAATATTCAAGACATATTTAAAAAAATAAAATAAGATTTATCATATTGTGACGAATAATATGCTTTGAAGTCTTTACACCTTTTCAAACATTTGTTTTATTTAGAATGGTCTTTTTCTAGGTGTATGGAGACTTAATGAACACTCAGACAATATAGTATAATATTAGGTTAAAGCAAATCAATAAGTACAAGATTCTTGTATAACTAAAGTAAACGGCTGCAGGAATACCAGTTCGAGTTCAATTTAACAAATATATACACAAATATAAACACAAATATTATGCACATGCTCTTATACAACATGACTGCTACAAGTATAAAACCACATAACACGTTTTAAGAGTTCATGCTCCTCCTGGCACTATGACCCATTATCTTAACGAATAATTTTTTATTTCAGAATGTTTTTGTGCATTATAGGAAATGAAGGAATGAACTGTAATACAGTATGATCCGCTGTACTCATTAATCTTGAAATGCAATTTAATAGTTCCCATAGGCAAAAGCCGTATTACTGGCAAATATAATAAAGCTTTTTGGAAAAACAGTAGAAGATCAATGTAGGATTGTGGACAATTATCAACTGCAATATAAATTACTCTAGTTTCTTAAGAATAGTTTTTTTATTTTTTTTAGGGGGGGGGGATAAAATAAATAAATGAGTTTAAACTTGAAATGATATACAGCTCTTCCATTTATCAGAACATTATCTGAACATATTAAAACGTTTATAATATAACATAAAATGCATTTAATGACAAATGACAAATAATAACAAATGCAGAAATTCCACCAGATACTCTTGTTATTACACAAGTTGCTATTTACCTTGTAGTTATAATTTGATTATTCCTACGATAATTGAATTGACACAAATGCTTAAAGGCACACACTTTCTTATTTATACAGAGCAGACAATTTACCAAAATTATACCAAACTTGACTTGGCTTGTAATTAATAGTTGAATCTTACCTTTCCTGATTTTCGGACTGTATTCAACGAATAAATTTAATTGATTTATTTTTATTTGATAAAAGCGGTGTATTGAAGCAAACTTAACACAAAAAGAGTAAAAAGAACAGGTGTCATATATCAAAATAAATAGGAACTAATATTGTTTCAAAGTATTGTCAGGGGCTTGGAATATAACAATATAATTAATATCTTAAATGATGCCGAATATCAGTCGTTAATTGTCCGTTTGTGATTATTCAACGATATCTTTGTCTGGGAAGTCGACTGGAGTTTATTTAGATCGGTTTCGACTACACTTTGCTGGGACAATTAACCTCGTTATATAACTTATTTTTACTTTTTGGAATGTCTTTATGCTCTGTAAAGGAATAGGTAAACGTAAATAAGGACGCTCCAATAGTTTGTCTTCGTGTAACAATATATAAATGTGATGAATATGTGGCACGACAATGCTAATTTGTGTTTAACCAATGTGACTTGCAATTATCATTAAAATTAAAACTTATTCATTATTCAGTTTTTTTTAAAGTTTCATAACAAAACGTCTGTGATGAATGTTTTATGTCTTATTAAAACGAATTTACAAGAAGTACGAGGGTTGTTCAAAAAATAATAGGATTAAGTGTCTTGCATATTCATATTTCATTCAATTAAGAATATTGTCATATGTACAGCAATCGTAAAGTGTTCTCTACAATTTAAGCATAAGTTTATTAAATTCCTTTGCTAAACGCGTGTTTTCTGCAGTATTGAATAACCATGGTAACACGCACCCGGCGCAGCACATCAAAATAGTTATTGAAGCTAAGTTGTACTTCGAATTTATTTATTATTTATTCTCTGTTTGTTTATATATTTCATCAACACGTTTAATTATAATTATGTGACAGTATGTGCAAATTTGACAAAATTCGGATATAAAATGGCTTAATTATTTAGTTTCAAACAACAGTGGTCATAACATTAAATGGAAAAATATGGCATATGTTAAAAAACTGTTATTTCGTGCTATCGTTAAAAATTCTCAACAGATTGGCTATTCTCATTCAGATACATACAAAATGATTAAATTAACAAAGGACAAGCATCCTGCCATAAGAACACTTGTTTTCAGCTGGCACAAGCAATTCAGAAACGGCGAATACAAGGTCACTAACAAGAAAGAGCGAGGATGAAAGCAGAAAATTGACGGGACGTTAGTAACGTCAATTGCAAAAGCGCTACAAAATGATCGGCAGTACACGAGTCGCGAACTGTCCGGCATTTCTTATGTCTGCTTTGGGTCTTATATATTTAGTTCTGACCAAAGGATTGATTATGAGACATTTGTTTTAAACACTATTTTATCGCATTTAACTAGATATACGTGTTATCAATAAATTAATATAAAAATGATTAACGGTAATAATTATTAGTATTTTCCACAATTTTGTTTAAATAACTGATAGACTGTGCTAAGTAGAAAAAGATGTTTTTCAATAAATATATATTGTTATTTTACTGCCTTTAATCATATTGTTTTAAAACGCAACGTAACATGTGTAAATGAATAATATAAATCGCCTTTGCATTAACATTTAAAGTACATGCCCGTTGAGTTTCAAGATTGCTCAAAATATATAAAATAGCGGAGAATGATTTCCTTGCTTCGTCTCCACATATGAAGCCTTGTCATAGTTACATGATTTAGACACCTAGAGCACTAGCGACAATACTTTCAGAAAGAATGATGCTTGTTACATTTTGTATTTATTTTACGACGTCAAGAACGTCATTTATTGTATGTTAGCGTGCGCCGGGTTTCTGACCCCTTATCATTTGAATTGTTATTTGTAATTATTTTGTTTTTATATTTTCACTGTATATAGAGAACATGTTCCGATAATTGTTTCTTGTAAAATTGTGTACATAAAATAAAAAATGTGAGCAGTAGAGCTGCAGTCCTATTACTTTTTGAACAACCCTCGTACAGTATTAAACATTCTATTACCTTTTATCCCGTTGCTTCCAAAGTATTTTTTTCTCAAATAATCATATCAAATTATTTGTTTTAAATATTTCCCCAATGTATAAAGTAAACTAAGTTCATCTGATAAGGTACTTCTAACCATCGTTCCCGGAGAGTTACACCAGTACTAGACTACCTTCCTCCGCGCTAAACTACCAAAGCATCTCCCGGGGATCGAACCCACGCCAGAGAGGTAAGTGGATTAGAAGTCATCGACTCTAACCCCTCGACCACGGAGGCGGTTTTCACCTATTTTAAAATGCCTCTCTTTTTCACAATTATCTGTTAAACTTACTTCAATGTCGTAAAATATTATTTAATTTTCTTTGAATTAATTAGCTATTTCCCAGTAGGATACTTGCCATTTTATAATACTTGCATTTGCTTGCTTTTTACAAATAATATTAACCATACGAAGAAATGAAATGCTGCTTATGATTTTTTATTGGTAACCACAATTATCTATGTCTTATGATGCAATAATGTTTTCTTATTTCATTTGCACTTTAATTCTGCGAAAAGACTCTTTCTCGCAAAGACAATAATTTATAATGAGACATTCCTAGAAATCATTTAGGGAACATGTGTTGTGCACACTTCACTATACTTTTTAAAACTTACAACAGATATTCTCAGAAGTTCGTTATTAATTACTATTATCCTAGTTAAATCTAATATAGTCAAATACAAATTCCAGATCACGACACTCCTATAATAATACTGTAATTTTAATATATACTTTTTTTCTTAAACAAAATAACGATTGTACGCTAAAGTTTGATATTAATTTTATATTAAACGAGTGCCAATTACAAATATGCTGCTTTAAGATCTTAAATATCAAAACTGATTGCTTACATTGATTAAAAACTCGATACTATTTTTTTTTTCCAAAATCAGTGTCCATCAGAACCCAAGAATTAGTACAGTTTGAATTGTTTTTCTGAGATATTTGGTAATACAATTAAGTAATTGCCGATATTAGAAAAACACATTATGAAGTTTCTAAACTAATCGAAGATAAAATTAAAAATGCAACACAATTAGCTAATAATATTATAAAAAAGAGTATTGATAGCAAAGAAATAACATCAAACTATTACAAACTAATACACTTTGTTGTAGAAATTGGTTTGTCTGAATATAATTTTTTTTAAGTTAAACTTTGATGACTCACAAGTTCTTTGATCATGGTCTCTTAAAATAATGATCTGACCATAACTGATATAGCATGCCACGTTAAGAAATTACATGCACAACATATGAGATACCTTTTTATCATTTTTAGAAAATACAGTAAAAGCAATACCAATTGATAATAAAATGAGACAACATGTTGCTTTTATTCTAATACCATTTACCTACCAACACTTAAAGCAGCATGTCTCCAGCTTCTTTTCACGAAAACTTGAACATGTATATTTTTAAAAGAAGAATATTGTAAATGAACACAAGTGTAATTTAAACATTACGGCACTTTCAATTGCATCTAAATAACAAAATACAGGTCCAAATATATTAATAACCCTTACCCGTTAATCACGCAGATAAAAGTTTGGACAATATCTACATTATTGCAAAGTCAGTCATAAATCGCACATGACATGTAAATTGTTACTTGAATCTTGTATTTTAGTACATTTATCTAAAGTTTGATTTTCCAGAAATATTTTGGCTCATCTGGACGCATGCAACCAAGTTGAACCAGCAAGACCGTATTGTGACTTGCCTTTGCCTCTGATATGAATGACATTTTTCTTTTTAAGAAACGAGCGAATCTGCTTGATCAGTAATGGGGAATGCAGCTTCCACTACATAGTTTGTGCATTCTTTCTTCAGACTGAGTAAGAATTTCCTGGTATTAAATAAAGTTCTCTAACAAACAAATTTTACCGTTCGATGAGCATAGTTTATGTATTAGTCTTCCATCAATCACTTTGAAAAAGCTTATTAAATTGTTTAAATTGTTATGTTATTACTAGGACAGGAAATAATATCAAAAACTTACTTTTATTTTTGACATATACTATTACATTTTTTACTTTTTTACATCTTTTACATTATTCAAAGGGAAGATTGTTTCAGTTGGGTTTTTTAAATATGTTTCGCAAAAAGCTTTACTCAAACCAAACGTTCAAAATAATTGTGATATCTAAATATGCTACCAGATGTGATCGACCTTATGTTTTAATTAGCGTGCATGTTATTGGCTTTTAATGGGGAAATTATAAATGCAGATATAGCCTTAGGATGTAAAAAAAAGTTGTTATAATAGCCTTTTATAGAATTTACGGAATCATGCATTTATCGCCCTGAGTGGAGGGAATTTGCATAGCTAACAAGAATACGGGATATGGCTTATTGGTGCATAATGAAAAGCTCTGGTAGTATAATAATTAAAGCACAACGAGAGATGATTAGGCGATTTTTGATGAAACGATATTTCTAACTAAATGAATAGACCTTCGATACTTCTTAATTAAATGTTAAAGTTTGTTTGTACAGTTTGCATACAATTTCATTAAAATAACCTTCTAACATAGCGGTTATCTTTATTCTTATAATAGCAATGCATTTGAATTCAAATGTATATTATCTGACCTGAATATGACAACAGCTGTTACAAATTTTTGTAAAAAGTGTTAAAATTAAATAGATTATTGTATTGTTCTTCTTTAAATATGGTGCAGTCATGGTAGTTTAAAATGATTTGCATAATTTCAGATGCAATTTTTGCGTTATTCTATATTCTTGAACTTTAAATTATTTCGTGTAAGCTTAACAATGAGCATCCTGCTGAAAAATATATGGTTATCTTAGCTATTATTTTATTCTGGTATTTTCTAAGTTATTGCTAATGCTGCTTACAAGTTGGTTATGACGTTATTTTTTTAAAGAAGCCAATGCATATGTTAATTAAATTTCCATTGATATTCAAGTTGCAATCGGAACGCAAGAATCAAATGCATATAAATGATATTCAGATGTAGTAAACGTCGGTATTTTTAGTTTAAGCAGTCGAAACAAAAAACGATAATAATTTAAATCCTACACGGGAAATGAAATAAAACATTTGTGACAATCCATTCACAATAATGTCAATTTATATACAGAACGAACAAATCGCAGTTATAAAAACGACCATCTAAATATTACTTGGGTAAGAGCTTTGGGCGTTATATTGTGCACAGAAAACCCTCCTCGATTTTGCATTGGAATCAGACAAATGGTTTTTAAACAGTTGCCTCAGAAAAATGGTGTTATTTACACAACTTATATACAGAAAGAACAAATCGTAGGAACTAAAAACGACCATGCCACGCGGGAATATCCTGGAAATATTAATTGGGTTTGGGCTTTGGGCCTTATATTGTGCATTGAAGACCCACCAAAGTTGTACAACATTGAATCCGCAATTGAATCAGACAAATGGTTTTTAAACGGTTGCCTCAGGAAAATGATGTTTTTTACACAATTAATATACAGAAAGAACAAATCGCCGGAACAAAAAAAAATGACCATGGCACGCGGAAATCTCCTGGACATGTAACTTGGGTTAGAGATTTGGGCCTTATTTTTGTGCAAAGAAGCCCCTCGAAAGTTGTACAAAATCGAGGTTGCATTTAAATCGGAAATATGGTATTTAAACGGTTGGCTCAGGGAAATGATGTATTTTCTGAAAATTTATACGAATTGAATACAATTGATACACAGAAACAACCAATCGCCGGTCCAAAAAGCGACAATTTTACAAACAAGGCCCTCCAGCTTTTATTTTTCTTGCGGTAGAACT